>NW_005841835.1:4854516-4864138 GCF_000455745.1 Alligator sinensis
TCAGAGCTACAATGAAGCTCAGAAACCTTGGTGTAAAATGGATTTCATGTTTGGTAGTGCAGAATGCTTATCTTAAACAGAAATAATATACTTATGCCACTTTTTACTCCATATAATATAAAACCATGTAAATTGGGATCAAAACCAGGTGCACCTTTTGTATAGTGTAAACCAACTGGTTAACTAGGATTGCCCTCATTGGGATAGGAAGAGGTTTTTGTGAGTAACTATGATCACGCTCTCATTGGAATAGGAAGAGGTCTTTTTGTGGGTGTTGTGAGGGAGAAGGACAGAGTGGGTTGGGAACGAGCTTACCACAGCAACAGAGATCACAGACATGCTCAGACTAGCTACAGGTTACTGGAAGGAGTGTGTGGTGGTGCCCTGCCCCCTTTTTAGGAAGCTGCTAGACAGTGCATGGGCAAGTGCAGAGGATAAAGGAGGAGAAAATGGCAGACCAGGGAGAAAGAGAAAGTGAGAGGAGAGCATAGAGATGCTGAGACTCTGGCAACTATGGATAACTTATATGGCTGGTATCAGACATCAGAAAGAGGGAAGACAGAGGCAACCTGCAGGAGGAGGTAAGCAGTGAGAATGCTCCAGGAAGGTAGGGAATGAAAAACCCTGAATTGAACTGACTTTGAGTTTACAGGCTGTCAGATGATAAAGGGCTCAATAGAGATAAGGAGCCTAGGTGGTATTGACTTTGAGTTTAGTCCGATGAGCTTCCAGCACACACACTTTCCTTTGCCTTAAGCACTTTACCTGTTTCATATTGGCACTTTAGTTCCTAAAGCACATTGAGGGGGCACTTGAATAGGTGGGCAGTGCTATTATAACTGAGCACTTAGCATGTGGTTAGGAGGGCATAGTGCAGTCAGTAGTATGGGCACTTTAGAGGCTACAGGAATGTGTGCAATATCAGGCAGCTAAGACTAGGAGAAGATTCCAAATGCAGGTGGACCAAGTGAACTGTGTGATAACTAAAATTGTGCCAGAAACCTCAAGGCTTTGAATTTGGGAAAGTATTTGTATTTGGGAAAGTGCAGTAGCCAGACAGAAGCAATATTGAATTCACAAGGCACTTTAGGTCCCACATAACGTCAACAAGATTTTGAATAAAAGCTGACTATTGGACTAGTGACAAGAACTACACCCCAAGTGGGTTCATTTTATTTTTTCTTTATTTATTGTGTTTTGAAAGACAGTGTACTCTCATTGCCATCGGACTTGAGCAGGGAGGGAATATGTCATGATAGCCAGAGTGCAGGGACACTGACATAGTGCAGTGGGGGGGTGCTTGCAACATGGTGTGGCAAGAGAACATGTGGTGTGGCATGCAAAGCCGCCATGGTGGGAGGGCACCCACAGCATGTTGCCTGTTCAGCATATGACTCAATGGCATGCAGTCCCTGCAATGTGTTGCTGGGGGTATACAGCCCCTAGCCACACAGAAGTTGGACAGCCCTTGGTTAGATAACTAATGTGCATTAATTTTATTTAGTAAGGGTTTATTATTACTTCTTTCTTTACATTTTCCCTTTATATCACCTATCACAAGATACCATTTTGAATAATTAACCATAAAGTCATGTACTCAGTTGCTTATATGTAAAATTACAGTGAGATCAGAATGAGGCTTCAGTTATACCCAGATGAGAATTCAGAATTGGTCTGTAAAGCTAATCAGCTTTTCTAAACCCTGAACATGGCCCCTCAAAAGTCTAATAATCTACAAATCTGGTTGGGATGCCCTTCAAAGTACTATGAAAGGCTATCACCAAGCATTAGTATAAAAAAGTGAGTTACATCAGTAGAGTCAGGGAAGTTAAACGGGAATAAATGAGAGGATAATTGGGCCTCTAAATCCTAAAATGGCTTGTGACCGTTGCTATTTTCTGAGGTTGGGAGTCCATACAATATCCTTTTCAAACTTAACACTTTTTACACTGGAATGTTGGAAATGATTCTTGCTGGGCATGTCTACACATGCAATTAATGTGAAGCAATAAACTCTGGCACTTATTGTGCTGGAGTTTATTGCTCCCAGGTGTGACGTTTGCATGTGCACCTGGGACCACAGCTTGTTTAGCTGGGGCAAAGCAGCCCCAGTTGGCAGGGGACCCTGGAGGTTAGTCTGCTAGTTCAGGGCTGTTCCAACCCGGCAACCCCCACACTGAAACACCCAGATGCCGCAGCCAGCCCCATCAGCATCTACACATGTGTTGCTGCGGAGTAAATAATTCTGCTGTAGGACAGTACTTGTGTTTAGAAATACTAACCTACAGCAGAGTTAATTAATTTACTCTATCCTAATAGCACTGCATGTATAGTGTAGATGCTAACATGTTTACTACAGAGCTAATTAGGCAACTCCGCAGTAAATGTCTCGTGCAGATGCACCCACTGTTAATAATTACACTGGAACATTTTTACTGTTAACAATAATTATTATGTTTTCATTATACATCAGTAGCAGAAGGAATATATTTACTCAGTCTCATGAATTACAAATAATATTATTTATGGCAAATAAAACTTAGAAATATGTTCTATATGCCTCCAACTTTGCTCCCAAAATCTTAAAAACTCTTCTGGGATAAAGCAAAATAAAACACAAGTTTCTTGATAAATGTTTCATAATTGCATGACTGTTTTAATATTGTACAATGGAATTTAAACTGATGCAAACTGTTTTCACCACAGCCAACTGATACTTTTCAGATGAAGGCTCTGAAGCACTCAGGAGAAAATAAAATATGCATTCTCCTACATCTGCTGAATGAAACAAGTAACACATTGTAATCCATCACTACTCTTCTAAACCCTATCAGAAATTCATCCTTAAATTCAGATTAAACTGGCAAATGAAGACATATGAAAAAAAATCTCATTAATATGAGATATTATTACTTTTATTTGTACTACAGTAGCACCTAAGACTCTAATCAGGGTGACTGTACAGAAATCTAGGTGGACAGGGTCCCTGCCCTGCATATGATCTAGATTCTAGGAAAACAAGCAACATATGAGGGGTTGGGGAATTGGGTACACCAAAATATATATACCTATAAAGTAGAACTAATAGAAAAATGCTTTTTATTCTTTTATTTGGTTTGGAATTTTCCATTCTGTAGCAACAAAATCTAAATATAAAATAAAAACTGACATTTCCTAGAAATTTTAATTTTGACAAAAAAAAAAGTTTAAATCAAGAGGCATATTCAGCAACAATGGCTGATCACCTCTAGTCCAAAAAAGCCTACTTGTTGCCTTTCATGTTGTATAAGTATCAATCTTTCCCATCTCTTCAAAACACAGGCTCCGCTAGCCATTTTCTATTTTTAAAAACTTTATTTATTAATGAATCCCATTTATAAAATAACAGATCCAACATTTTTACATATTTTTACATATCCCCAAAATATACACAAAGACAGATACCAATCTCCTGCCAACAGCCCTTCCACAACCCAAATCAATGTCCACAGAAGTCATCTGCTCCTTTCCCCATTGGCCTCCAGTCCTTGACAGCTCCGGAATGCCTTTGTTGATACAAGCTTTCATCTTTCCTCATACAGTATCTGCATAATAATTCATCCCCTCCTCCTCCCTAGAACGCTATACAATACAGATCCCATCATCCTCCACTCATCCCTACCCCCAAACCTCAAATTCATTTCAAATTCATTCTGATATGTTAGCTCATAGAACTTACACTTCAATATTTTTTTAAAAATCTCAAATTTTCTGGTTTGGAGGCAGGAAAATATTATTTTTTAGGAAAGTCCAAACATTTCTACCAGATTTCCAAGTAAGCATCTTTTTGCCTTCTTCTGTGTAGAACCCTGACTTGGTAGAACATCTTTTCCGTTACTAAAAATTCCCAAACTTTTAAAAACCAGTCAGTGATTTTAAGGGTATCACTTCTCTTCCATACTTTTGCAACTGTAATTCTTGCAGCCATTAGAAGATGAGTGATCAGCTCCCTATGACACTAATATGTTAGCTGATTTCTTGTGTGTTTCATTATAGAAGTAAATCTTCAAGAAGGGCTTGAAGGAGAAGAGGGCAGTAGTCTTAGGGATCTATTCAGGGAGCACATCCCATGCAGGAGAACTTGATATAAATGTTTAATAATATGTTATAGAAGGGGCATACATTCATATATTACAAAATGTCTTGTCAAGAATTTACAGGAACAAAAGCTTACCTTATCACTGCTCAAGCTACAACCTCAATTAAACTTCTTGACATACTACAGACCAGATTAGTAAAACAGTAGCAAATACTCTAACACAGAGCGATGATCTCCAAGAGCCATGTAAGAGGAAGCTGGTCTTAATGTTAGCTCTTTACTTGGAAACTTAGTTCTTCATTTTGTCACTGATCAAATTCAAGTACTTCATATTTACAGCTTAAAAGCCCAAAATGGATTAGTTTATCATAGCATACCATCATGACATTAGTACATGGGTTCATGTCTGGGGGCTATAAGATTTGTGCTCTTTGATGTAAGTAAAGGAAGCTTTTATTTTTAAATTTCTACCACTCACTGCAATACATCAAACAATCAGTTTTAATATCTTTAGGGTTAAGTGCACTCTTGTAATTTAGAATTAAATGATTTTTATTAAGCACTTTACTGAATATCTACATGCTGTACAACTCTACTGATTAAGGATCATAGTGACTAGTAAAACAGCAACCTCCACGAATTAGGGAAGCATTAGTGAAATGCATTTTGTTCATGATTTTTAGCGCATAGACACTATTTCAAAATAACTAGATTTTCTGTAAAAAGTGTCTCTAAGATTACAGTTGCATAAAAATATATGAAACCTTATGCTTGCATTACCCTGTGCAGTCTTTTAACATGTCAAAGACATCTCCTTATATCAAAGAGAAGTCTGATTAAAGTCCACAAGGGATGAAACTTCTGATGCAGAAGGTTATGAAATGTTATTGATTTTATGTGGCACTGAAACTTTAAAGCAAATCCATCTAGGAAGATACATGTGTAAATTCCAGCATGTCATCAGTGCCCTATACTTCATATGAGAGATGTGTGGGAAATCAGAGAGGAATAGTAAAGTGATCTGACTCTGACACTAAGAATAAGGAACTCCCATGCTCTGACAGTAGTTTTCTCTGTAGTCTTGAACAAGTCATTTGTTTTTGGAGGGTCTGTTTATTCGTAGCTCTATTTAACTTCAAAGGAGAGCTAAGTATGCATAGCACAGTTGAAAAATCAGGGCACTAAACTCACGGCTTCAGTTTCCCCATCTATGAAATGAGGCTAAATCTACCTTATTTGCCTTGTAGAGCTGTTGTGTAGTTTAATTAGATAATGACTGCAAAAGCACTTTGAACTGTAAACAGTTCTAAGACTTGTTGTTATCAAATGATGGCAAAGACTGGGCTATTCTTTATTGCTGTCACAAATAATAATAAAGAGATGCTTTAGTGTAAGGAAAGTAGAGATGGGAAATAAAGAGCAATAATGGCTGCTGTTGTTTGCGCATACAGTACTGAATAATCTTTGCAAGAAGAAGCCAATCTTGTGAAAAGCTATCTCCAGTAATGGTGCTAAGGTTATTGACAGGTCTGGCTGTAAGTACAGGTTCCATTAGATACATCAGCCTCAATGTATTCGTGGCAAATCTCACAGATGATTGCCCTCCTGCAGGGGCAGAGATAAGACAAACTATGATTGAAGTAAAAATGTAAACAGTTAAAAAAGAAATAGAAGGCAACCACTGTTCTCCCACAGGGGCAAGGACCAAGGATTGTCACACCTGCAACACAGTAGTAGCTTCAAATGTTAATGTGAAATATGATTTAGTGCAGATACTGTTTCAAGTTACAGCTGAATAATTTATGTTGTTTAGTGTCTTTATATGTATTACCAAATGAAGTGCACATCCTTAATCTGGACCAATATACAGCACAACACTGACAAGGGAAAGTGTTCCACGTGGACCAATTTCACAAGAGAGTTCCGTGGCAATCTAAGTTACAGTTTATGCTTTATTTGAAGGTGTCTAGTTAAAGCTTCTGAATGAGTGTAGATCCTCCTTATTCAAGTTGTGAGAAGTGGTACGTGTTATAATTTCCTAATTTATTTTTACAGATACTGTTTTACAGTGTCACTATCAGCATTATAAAATATATTACATGCTATACAATTACATTGATATTTCTGTTTTGTAATTTAAAAGAAGCTGAATTATGTATATATACCTTATAGAGATAATGAAATACTTTCTATTCTAACAGTGTCTTCAGAGATCTTAAGCAGCAAGCATTACTGTTAAATAATTTTGAAACCCACATAACATACATCTATGAGTTTTAAACGTGGTTGACTGAGATTGATTTTTTAAAAACAAATATCAGAATGCTATGGATGGTCTAAAGGTCTGGGGGAAATGCTAATGTTTTGCTAACTTTTTATTTTTGTCAATAAGCTGGAAGAACATATAAAATCATTCTTGGTAAAGTCTGCAGATGATACAAAAATTGCTTGGGTGGTAAATAATGATGAGGACTGAGAGATATATAGTTATGTTGAATCATCAGGCTAGCTTTGTAAACTGGTTTTATTTGAATAACATGGTTTTAATATGCTCAAATACAAGGTCAGACTTTAGAAACAAAAAATACAAGTAAGATTTTAGGAAGGTGGAGCAGCTCAAAATAGGTGGATTAGAGGCCAAGGAACTGGTTCCTGATGACAGATTTCACATACTAAAAGCAAACTTGAAAATACAGATAGAATACTGCAAATGGTTGAGTCACTCCCACCTAGCCATGTACATAGTACATCCTCAAGCCAAGCAAGGAGCAGTGGCAGCTTTTTACATAATCCAGAAGTCTGGCTCACCCAAAATATAAAGTGCACCAGATTTTGCCTTCAAATACCAGACAAACCTACTGGAGTCAAGCAACTGTCAACCATTGTGCTATTGACCAATACTAGCATCTTCCAAACCATCTTATTCTATTAGAGTTGGGATTTTCAGAGAAGATTAATGGACTTTGGTGTCCAAAACCCACTGAAATACAAATGGAAGTTAGGTGCTCAATGTTCAGATGGTTAAAGGTATTTATACTCCTGAAGATAGATCAGCATCCAATAGGAATACTTCTCAGTGGAGTTGGGGGAATCCTCAAATTGGAAGGTCCAGTCAGTTTATAGCTTTTTTGCACATCCAAGGCAAAGGGGCTTATGGCAATTACGGGAAAGAAATCTATTCTTTTAAGTACATTTTTCCTTTGCCCTTTATTTCTTGCAGTTCTTTCTTAACAATGTAATCTCTCTGAATCATCATTTATTTAAACTGATTCTTCCTTCCATGATGAATGTTGGATTTAATGCATCATTTGGATTTCTTACTTTAAAAGCCAATACCTTCAAAATATAGTTTTTAAAATCAACACGAGGTAAGCAACATTAACTACAATGGTATATACCTCTCACAGCCATGCTCTTACTTTATAACAAAATGCTATCTATAGGTTTGGCTAAAATTAGTATTTGAGTCTAAGTGTATCCCCAGTGAATATCAATGGCTCTAATGGAAGCAGGATCTTTTATTATTAGAAATAACAGGATTTGTTTCTGTCTTAAGTAATAGGTATTGTACCATCATATGTATTTAAATACTTCTTCAACACAAAATGTAGTTTCCACTAGTATAGGTAATTAATTGTTATCTTATCACATTATAGCACAGAAGTAATGTTTTTGCCATACAATGGGCTTCCTAATTGGAGATCACTTGGACAACCATGTTCATTTTATGCCTACAAAGAGTTCCTGCTGTGCATCTCAGTGCATTCTCTCTAAATACTGTCTGATAGCAGCAGATGATGGCTATAACAATTTCAACAAGAAAATTAATAATAATGCTTCAACAATCATTTCAAAGGACCTGATAATGCTAATTTATGTTTAGAATGAGTCACCTAATTAGTTAATTGAACTGAGACCTTGCTGAATTCTCATAATATTGAGATTACAATGCTGTAGGCCTTTGACAGCACCAAACAATAGTGAACAAACACAGATTAATAACAGTTAATCCACACAGAAACATACTGAGTCCAAATTCAACTCTGGACTTGTGAACCAATTACACCAGAGTGCAATTTGGACCAAAATGTTTCCACACATTGAAGAAGACCTATGTATTCAAAGATTTCATTTATCAATAAAAAAAAAATTAAAATCTGGGTCCATTTCATTTGCAGTAGAATTCTCTAAAGACGGTGAAAGTAAAAATGTGAAATGACTCGAATTTTATATTATCTTTGCTGTCTGTCTTTAACGTATCATTTATTAAAAGGAAATACATAAAAGTCTGGAAAGCCTACTCATTTTCCCCATGATGATCACAGCTCTAGCATGGTTTTCAGACTGTAGGCGTTCTCTAAAGTATTGTCCTCTGATTAAAAGTGATGGTTCTTCAGTGCCTGCAATTGTTTGCTAATAGTATGCATATAAATGGATTTTAACATTAGTTTCCACATAACTTATTCCCTATTTTGACTGTGTATCAGGGCACTAAGAGGTGCCTGCTCCTTTAAGGCTGAAGAAACTTGGTCAGGGAGCTTGGCAAGCTTGGCAGAGCTCCCCAGCTGCAGGTTGCTGGGATAACAGCCTAAGAGGGTAATTGGGCAGCACCTGCCGACATCACCTGACCAGCAGGAGGCAAGGTTGTGGGATATATAAGCCCAGGATGTATCTAGTAGAGACACACTTTCTCTGGCAACTGACAGGGAAGGAGCTCCTGCCTGCTGAAGATTCTTGTGATCTGGAGCTGCCTGCTTTGCTATCTAATTGTTGCCTAACTCCAGGGAGTCTCTTAGGTACCTAGAAGAGGGCCATGTTGCTCAACTGTGGAAGCAATGTAGCTATGACTGGGTAATACTCTAGGTCAGTGGTCTCCAACCTTTTAAGTAGGAGATCACCTTTGGTGCCTAAAAGCAACCCAAGATCTACCATGTGCTGCTGCCACACCCCACCCCCAGCCCTCCCAGCAGGTAAGGCGGGGGGGGGGGGGCGGAGATCAAGGGAGAAAAAACTATCTTCTGGGAAGATATGCCCTCACATAAGTCTGACCTGGCTGGGGCCACACTCAATTTACCGCTGCTCCTGCCTCTGTGGCACTGTCCCTCATTGCAGGGGGCCTCAATTTAGTCCATGCCCCTTCCTTCCCACACGGACTGGGCTGGGGCGCACATATGCATGCATGTGGGCACTCAGCTCCACCCCCCCACCCTTCGGTCTCAGGCTCCAAGATCTACCGGTGGATCGAGATCCACTGGTTGGTGACCGCTGCTGTTGGTGGACAAGGTAAAATGGGGCAAGCTAGTTGTCACTGTCACTCTGTGTTAATTACCTCAGGCTAAAAAGAAAGGCCTACAAAGGATGGAGGATGGGAGTCACCTCCAAGGAGGATTATTCTGCACTGGTCCGGTCCTGTAGGGAGCAGACCAGGAAAGCCAAGGCTGCAACTGAACTCCAGCTAGCTTTGAGCATCAAGGACAATAAAAAGTCCTTTTTCAGATATGTGGGGAGCCGGAGGAAAAGCAGGGGCAACATTGGACCCCTGCT
>NW_005841835.1:4865021-4866277 GCF_000455745.1 Alligator sinensis
AAACCCGCAGCATCCTTATAGGCTCAGCAGTGCTATGTTGGCTAGCACTATGGAAGAAAGAGACCTTTCTTTCATCATTGACCACAAGATGAACATGAGCCTGCAATGCAATGCGGCGGCTAGTAAAGCGACCAAAACGCTGGCTTGCATCCATAGATGCTTCTCAAGCAAATCCTGGGACATCATTCTCCCCCTGTATTCGGCCTTAGTGAGGCCGCAGCTGGAGTACTGTGTCCAGTTTTGGGCTCCACAATTCAAAAAGGATGTGGAGAAGCTTGAGAGAGTCCAGAGAAGAGCCACACGCATGATCAGAGGTCAGGGAAGCAGACCCTACGATGACAGGCTGAGCGCCCTGGGGCTCTTTAGCCTGAAAAAGCACAGGCTCAGGGGTGATCTGATGGCCACCTACAAGTTTATCAGGGGTGACCACCAGCATCTGGGGGCACGTTTGTTCACCAGAGCACCCCAAGGGATGACGAGGTCGAATGGTCACAAACTACTTCAAGATCGTTTCAGGCTGGATATAAGGAAGAATTTCTTTACTGTCCGAGCCCCCAAGGTCTGGAACAGACTGCCACCGGAGGTGGTTCAAGCGCCTTCATTGAACCCCTTCAAGATGAAACTGGATGCTTATCTTGCTGGGATCCTATGACCCCAGCTGACTTCCTGCCCTTTGGGTGGGGGGCTGGACTCGATGATCTTCTGAGGTCCCTTCCAGCCCTGATGTCTATGAAATCTATGAAACCTCACACGAAGTGTTGTGTAAATGTGGCTACACTGCTTCTGGCTTAAAAGTAGCTCCTGTAGAACAGTACCATATTCATGGTAAAGCACAGTAAATTAGCCAAAAGACACAGCTTTAAACCTAGATCCACAAAAGCATTTACTGTATTTACTTGAATCCAAGACAAGTTTTTTTGTTTTTTTTTCTCCATTTCAACATAGGGAGAAAAGCTTTTCGTCTTGAATTCAAGGACAGGAGGTGGGTAGGGGGAAGGTGGGTGCTCTGGCTTTAGCCCTGACCCAGGCTCAGAGGTAGAACCACAGCTACTGCCCTGTCCCCCACCATTCCAACCCCGCTCCTGCCCCTCACCAACCTACCTCTCCCATTGCCACTTACCATGAGTCCCCACTCCAGCCTGAGACACGGACTATATGCTGGCTTTGGTACTAGGAAGCAGTGGTGGCAGCAGATCCAGCTCTGGCTCTAGAGTCAGGACTCAAGGTAAGCAGTAAGAAGGGGGTGGAGGGAAAGA
>NW_005841835.1:4866308-4866751 GCF_000455745.1 Alligator sinensis
AAGGGAGGCAGGCAGGCAGCAGCAGGAGGAGCAAGTGGTGGGGAAGAAAAGCAGCAGGGAGCAAGGTTGGAGGAGATAAGGAGCAGGAGTTTGACTCCCCTGCTGTCTGCCCCCCAGCCACTTTCCCCATTGCAGTGGGGGGGGGCTGCTATATTTACCCAAATACAGGACAAGGCTGAATTTAATATGATTCCCACCCCCCCCACCAATAATTAGATTTTATATGTGGAAAATGTACACATTTGTTTTTGATTTCCAGGTATAGAACCTAATTACTGGAGAGTCACCTTAAATTCATTCCCCCCCCCCCGACTGCTGCATTGGGGAAAGCAGTGGCAGGGGGTCAGGTATGGGGGACTGACAGTAGGGGAGTCAGTGCAGTGCAAGGATAGGCAGTGGGGGAAGATAAGTAGTCTGGCCCCTACCCCTTGTCCCCCAATAAC
>NW_005841835.1:4866848-4903042 GCF_000455745.1 Alligator sinensis
CATCCCAAGTCTGACCACACAGCAGCTGTTGTCGCAGCAGCAGCTCCAGTAGGGTCCTAGAGCTGAAGCTTGAGCAGCGCTGCTTCCATCACTGCTACATGGCTGGGCTCAGGCTGGAGAAACTACATGCTCCATGCCCTGGGCTGAAGTAAGGTTGGAGCCAGAGCTAGAGACAGAAGGTAAGTGTTAGTGGTGGCAAGGGGGAAGTGGCAGGGCAGAGTCTATGGGTGGGGGGAGAGAAGAGGCAGTGGTAGGAAAACAGTGAGGGGCAGGTGTGGGGACAGGTCTGAGCCTAGGTTAGAGTCAGAGCAACAGTCTTTCTCTCTTCCCCCCCCCCCAAACAAGGCCCTGCCTTTACTCAAATCCAAGACAAGGGAGAAAAAACTGGACCCCCCCCCATTTTATAGTTGCATAAATATGGTATTTTAAGACCACCTGTAACAGGGAGCCAGAGGCTCCTGTTACTTTAAGATGATGTTGCAGCTTGCTAAGCTTGCTGCGTGGGACCAGCAGCTGAGTAAGGGCTAGGTGTGAGGAAAGGAGCAGGCCAGTATTAGCTGGCATAAGAGTCCCTCCCCCAAAAGTAGCTATCTCAGGAACCTGCTGCCTGAGGCCAGCAGCTGAGCAAAGGCCAGACGCTAGAAGATGAGCAGCTAAGGTGTAGACATCTAGGCAGTGCAGAAGTAGAAGCTATGAACAGCTAGGTTAGTCTGCAGCAAGTAAAGGGAGGCTGGTCATCAGGCCCAAAATGGAAATCCCCTTGGGTGGCTGGAGAACCACCTGGCCAGAAGGGGTGGGACTTTGAAAGCACATGAGGCCAGTGTCTGAGACCAGGTGGTCAGTCTGGTCCTGCAGGCAGTGGAAAGAGGAGTTCCTACATAGGACTGCAAGAGAGGGACTGGAAACCAAGAAGTCTGTAAGAGCTGCAAGTAAAGAGGAAAGGGGACTTATAGGTTTCTGGGAAGCTATGACCTGGCGGGGGGGGAGGTTTTCTTATACAGCCAGGGGCTTGTATCTATATTCTGACTAAGAACTGGAGGGTTGGATTGTGGCTATGTAGTAAATATGGAGGCCATATAGGGGTGCAAGGCGGGGCAGGGAGCTTAGCTGGGGGCCAGGGACCCAGAAGACTGAGACTGGTGTACAGCGTTAGGCCAAGGCTGAGAGAGCTAAGGCCAGGGTCAGGCAGTCTTGCCTGGGGTCGGGGACCCAGACGGCTGTGGGGCTGGTGCTGGATGAGGCTGGAAGAGCCAAGGCTACTGGTTACAGTTCATCATGGGGGCTAGGACCCTGAGGACTGGAACTAGAGAAACAGAAGCAGCCTGGTCTGGGGTCAGGGACCCAGAAGGCTGGGAAAGGGCTATAGCTTCCATATGAGGGCCAGGTACCCAGAGAGCTGAAGCCTGGAGCTACAGCAGGCATAAGCCAAGATGACAAAAGCCTAGAGAGATATTAGGGCCAGAGACCCAGAGAAAAGGGAACCTTGCCAAGGTCAGGGGCCCAGCAGGCTGACAGGAGTATGATGAACAGGCCAGAGGGCCCTGTAGATATGAAGTAACATCTGTGAGGCATGTCCATGGCTGTAGGGGCAGAAGGAGGCCATGAACAGAACTTAAGGAAACCAATACCCTGAACCATGAATGGAGCCAGGAGGGCTGCCCCTTAGGGCTTGAAGGATAGGACTGAAGGTCAGTTGGGTACAGGAGGGACCCTGAGGCAGCTTCCCTTCTACAATAAAAACTATTCCATCAAGTATGGCAGGCAAGAGGAACACAGGAGGGAACCAAAGACCTAGAGTGGGGCAGAAGCTGTGTAACCACCGGGAGGTATCACAGCTGCCCCTGGGGCATGATCTTGCTACACAATCATCCAATAATTGGATTCTATACATGGAAATTTATAATACACTTATAACTTTTCCATTTGTAGAATCTAATTATTGGGGGGTTGTCTTAAATCCAAGATGACTTCAGATTTTGATATGGCTAAATCCCACCAAAGCACAAAAAATGCAATCTTCCATCTCAATGCTTCATCTTGCAAGAAGCTAAGTTGTTGGCAGTAGTTTGACAGCTATCTAGAACATGGGTGGGCAATTATTTTGGCTGGAAGGCCCCTTAATGAGTGTTGGTGAGCTGTTGAGGTCCAACCCCTTCACAGCTGCCCTGGTCATCATATTAGGACTGGAAGTCCCACTTTTAACCCCTGACTTTTTGTCACTGGAAGTCCCTCCCCTTTGCCCCCAGAAGTACTCCTTTTGGGAGGGGGGTTGCTATCTTGGAATCAGAAGAAAACAAATTATATACTAAAAATCAAACGTCTACTATAACATTTAAATTTTACTTTAAAAAATATTTTTTTTTCCTGACGTGTGCATTTGCATAGTGTATATAGAAGCAATTGCACTATTGCTCAAAATGAAGTTGTTTTATTGTATATTGTGGAGGGGATGTGGAGGAGTGTTGGGTGGGTATGGGGCTTGTTGGGGGCTGTCAGTGTGTGTGTGTGTAGCTTGTGGGGGTGCATGTGTGGGGTGTGCACAGGGGTATCTGGGTACATGTGTATGATGGGGTGTGCATGTGGCCCCTCCCTTACAAATGCATTCCCCTCACCCCCACCCCCCATTGTGCATATCCCCTGGTACCAGCAGCAGCCAGCAGGCCCTCGGGGTGCTCATGGCCCATGGGAGCCAGAGCCCCCCAGCAGTATGCGGTCCTAACAAGCCCCAAGATGGAATGTGGCTGGGCCACTGGCTCCATCGCATGGGGCTCACATGCAGTTCCTGAGCTCTCCACCCAAGACCCGTGCTGCTGGGGGAGCCCTGCATGATGAAGCCAGCAGTATAGGTCATGGGGCTTGGCCAGGGCAGCAGGGAGGGGCCAGAACTGGTCTGGCTCCATAGTGCAGAGCTCCCTGCCTTTCCCCATGACTTGCACATGGCAGTGAGTGGGGCTAGGCCACCAGCTCCATTGTGTGTGGTTACCCCCAGAGGTGTGCGACTCGGGCAGAGAACCCAGAAACTGCATGTGAGCCCCATTAAGCTCACATTAAATACACAATGGAGCCAGGCAGACCCTGTGCCCCCACCAGTTTGGGCTCCATGCTCCTGCCACCCTAGCCTGGGCCCCCATTGACCCTGGCCCTGGGGCACCAGCGCAGACCCTGCACTCCTGCACAACTACTGCTTCACTCCCACCCACCACCAGTTCCCTGCTACCTGCCCACTCACTGCCACTTCTGCCTGCCACACTTCCACCACTGCCGCTTCCCTACCTGTGAGCCTGGGGTCATGGCCATCCCATGGATGAGGGTGGGGGCTGCCTCTGTGAGAGTGAGTGGGGCTTGGGCCCATGCAAGCTCTGCTGGGATGGCAGCCTGGGGCCAGGCCAGATGCAGTGAATTGGTAGGCACCCACCCACAGGCAGGATGAAATCACTTGGTGGCCTGAATCTAGCTCGTGGGCTGTATTTTGCCCACCCCTAGAAGCATTCAGCACTAAAATGTGTTTCTATCTTATGTGGAAGCTCTGTTGGGATCAGCAAACTAGGCATTCCCCTGCCTACATCCCCTGAGTGTACCCAATACAGTGCTTTGAAGACAGACATTCAAGATCCACTGGGCTAAATGGAGAAAAAGAGAGTTAATATGACAGGGTAGCCTATTAGTTAAAGTGCTCATATGCAGATGGAGAGATCTCTTAGGCCCTTGCCACACATCACACTTAAGACATGATTAACCAGTTAATTCATCTTAAGTTATGATTCAGCAACACATTCAATCAATTAATAGTGTGATAAAAGGAGGAATAGGCACAAAGTTATTCCACAGAAAATGTGTAATAACTTTGGCGTGATAGGAAATGGCCACATTAATTAAGCATGTGGCCAAGGATGCCTCTGTGGCTGAGAGCCCTGTCATCTGATCAAGGCTCCCATGGGTGGAGAAAAACTACTCTAAAGAATGTTAAGATTATTCTAAATGTTATTGAGATGGTACCTAGAGACCGTAATCAGGAATTTGGGCCCCATTATCCTAAGCACATATATTAAAATAAAATACTTTTTTGCTATAGACAGCTTACACTCTAAGTAGCAGAGAAAAGAATACAGATGGATACAACAGAGAAACAAGACGGGAAATGCAAAGCATGTGGATGGATACATTACATGATCATCATTATGCAGTAATTTCATCTGATTTTTTTTTTTTTTTTTTTTTTTTTTTTTTTTTTTTTTTTTTTTTTCCATAGCAAACTTATTCTGTAGTAAGGAGTCAGATGACCAGCTATTTCCAAACCAGCTGCCTGTAATACTGTAGTAGGCACTGTTATGGCACCTGACTGTAACAGTATTTTGGGAGAGCCAGTGTGCATTGGGCAAATCATTCATTCAGGAAATGCCCTAGGAGAGCTGATAGCCAACACATACCACATAGAAACTGTACCATTTGGTAAAATTACTGCATATCTTTAATGGGTAAATTCACTCTGGATTTGAATGATTTATTACATAGTAGGGCCATGCATTGTGTGTCTGTTCCACGTTTACTACAGAGTGGACTGCCTGCCGGCTAGCCCCTCATTGAAGCACCCTTGAGCCCCAGCCAACCACTCTGCAGCATGTTGAGCTGGGTTGAAGCAGCCCTGGGCTGACAGGCTGATCTCCTGTACCCCCTGCCAGCTGGGGCTGCTCCAACCCAGCTCAAAGTGATGTGATCCCAGGTGCACATGTAAATGTGGGCCCAGTAGCAATAAACTCCAGTGCAAAGTGCACTAGAGTTTATTGCCTCTCATTAATTCCACATGTAGTCATACTCACTAGATTCAATTCAGTATGTGTTGGATGTCTACACCCAAGATAACAGTGAGATGATTATGATTAGTATGCTGGGCAATGGTCACAGCATTCAGTTAACTATTTTTCAGTACTTTTTAACTATTCATTCCAGATTTTCTCTGGCTATTTATCAAAATATTCCTCCTGTATTTCACTTTTTGAAATCTAGAACATGCAATGAAGATGTACATATTTTATCTAGTGACTGTTTGTTATAAAACGCATTAAGGGCCCCTCCCAATATGCAGGTAAATGCATGATGGGATCTGATGCATGACCCCCCACAATTGCACTTCCTGTCATGGTACATGAGCATGGCAGGAGGCATGATTGTGGGATGCACATCAGATCCCATCATGCTTACTTGCTAGAGCAGGGGGAGCCTGGGATTGCAATTGTGATCCTAGACTCCCCCTGCACCGGCAAGTAGCAAGCTTCTGCAGCTGGGAGCCCCCTCAGCTGATGGCAATCCTAGCCATGGGAGGCACACCATGCATCCCAATGCTTGGGCATCCTGTAGCTGATGCAGGCTCCCAGCATGTCCCCACACATATTGCACCCCCTTGGCCTGGAGCCTTTCTCAGCTGATGGGACTCCTAGCTGTGGGGGCACATGGTGCATTCCTGGGGTTGGAAACCCTATCAGCAGATGGGGCTCCCAGGTACAGAGGCATGTACTCCTGCAGCTGGGAGGCCCATCAGCTGTGGGCTCCCAGGCTTGGGGGTGGATGGTGCACCCATGGTTGCAAGAATATATAAAAGGGTTGTGAACAAACTTTAGAAATCAATCAACAAACTTAAAAAAATGGATTCTCCTTTAAAGGAGAAAAATGTGGGAAACCAGGGCTTTTTCTTTGCAAGCTGTCAGAGTTCCAGCCTGCAGCAGGCTGCTTGGGGCCCCTCTGCCCCATGCACACCACCCTCCTGTCCCACACACTGGGGGGGGGCTGAGACCTGGGGGCAGCAGGTCAAGAGTGAGGGGCAGTGGGTTGGGACTAGTCACTGATGTTTACAAATGGGTCCTGGTACAAAAAAGATTGAGAACTACTGCTTTAAAGGAAACTTCACTCACTTGAATATTAATGTGCAGTAGTAGGCAATCGGCACATGTCCTGGGTGAAAACATTCAGCCTTGCACCTCACAATACTTGTGACGTACCAATGCATACCATGTTGTGCCTACTGCTGCATGTGTGCATTCTAGTTACCTGTTCTTATGATTACTTTTAATTTTGGTTTTACCTGTTTAAAACCAAGCTAATTGTATATTAACCGGTCAGGATGTGTAGCACCCCTTAAGATGTAAGCTATTTTCATTGTAAAAACTTTTCTGTGAGAACTTGCCTATTAGTTAAAAATATTTAATTTCCAGAACAGTGTAACTTTTTTTTTTCTTGATTTAGTGCACAAAGTAAAAGCATATTTAGATAAAGTACACATGCTCAACAATACCCATATGCAATATTACAATTGAATATCCAAATTATTACATCCAAATTATTATTGGGTGAGTTAACATGTCTTATCTGAGAAATTATCAGAAAAAATCTGTTTTATAAGAGGGGAACTTATAACACAGTAACATTGCAGTGATTTAGTCATAAGGCTATTACATGGAATATATATGTAGTTAGGAGTCTTCAGTATAGATGACCTAAATAAAGTATAAGAGACATCACAGAAGATTCTCCAGGCATTTTGACAAAGTCACTCCATTCAGGAAAGACCTGATGGCTGGAAAGTGGCCAACATAATGTCATTATTTAAGATAGGCTCTGGGAACACTTCAGGAAATTACAGACCGTTTAGTTCTGATTCCTTTTGGGGAGGAGGGAGTCTTAAAAAGCATTTT
Source organism: Alligator sinensis (assembly GCF_000455745.1). Lineage (NCBI taxonomy): Eukaryota > Metazoa > Chordata > Crocodylia > Alligatoridae > Alligator > Alligator sinensis. Next base: position 4,873,535 of record NW_005841835.1, read on the forward strand.
AGGAGATTAAATGGGGAACATTTAGAAAAGCACAGCTTGATAAAGAACAGCCAATGTAGCCTCAGAAATGAAAGGTCGCGCTTCACTAACTTCTGGATTTCTTTAACGATATAAATAACAAGGGAAGCAAATAGATGCCACAGCCTTACTGTTTTACATTTTCAGAAAACTTTCAATAACAATGTAACTCAAATTAATATCTATGTATTGTACTGAATAAAGGAATAAAATACAGATTTGTTCTATAATAAGTAATTGGTTATTCTGAAAAAGGACACTAGAGCACAACAGAAAATAATACTTAATAGACCTTCATATTAAAATTTTACATTACATAGGACAGTAATAACGAACTCAATATTCCCCCAAATATATGATTTTTAGATCTTTTATTCTGTAAGATACATGAGCATGTTGGGAACTTTTAAGAAGATGAGTAGTCCTTTTGAAGTAAGTGGTATTACTCAGGTTCCCAAGTGCTCCATAGGATAGCAACCAGAGTACTTAGCCCTTCGCAAGAAGCTCACAATAAACAAGAATATGGTCAGTTAAAAAAAAAAAACAACAACAAAAAACTAATGGCAGTAGTTTGGTCTAGGAGATAGTAAGTATAGTTTATTAGACTTAAGTTTAGATCATGCCTACGGGAAGGACTGGACGAGGGGAAACAATACAGGCTATATCTGACATGCTCACAAGGAAACTGATTGATAATTATAAAATAGATTCTTAACTTTCTTCCACCTACTTTTCTTTTCTGCAACAGCTAAACTTCCTAGCTTTATGATCTTTTGTACATCTACCTCAGAATTTTTTCTTCTTTAAACCTAACTAAAAAGCTCCATGACAAGTTTTTCAAAAGTGATTACTGATTTTTGAATGCCTCTATTTTTGGGTGCACAGGGCAATACCTTAGAAGGACCTGCCTTTCAAAAAAAAAAAAAATACTAACCACCCACCCTGTAAAAATCAGGGGGTCTTAAGCAATCATCCAGAAACAGACACCAAAATTGCTAACTAATTTTGAAAATCTTAGTCACATTACACCATTCTTTGCCAACTTGTCTAAAATTAATTGTGCTATAGCTTGAATGAAGACTTAAAAAGTCTTCATTCAAAAAGATTTTTAAATAGTGAAATGATCAGATATACCAAACCATACAGTTATACATTGAGATTACAAGATAACAGATTTTCAGAGTCCCTTAATAAGGCCAACTATTATAGCAATTAACAGACAATAGGTCATCCTGACAAAACATAAGCACTAGAAACATAATATTTTAAAACAAAAGCTTAGGTTTGGTAGAAAATTTGGCACTCCTCTTTATTCACCCCCGCCCCCTGCCAGAATATAGTTTTGTACCCTACCTTTAAATTACATCCTCTATGTTAAGAACTACTATTGTAGAACAATCCGTTCAAACTACTGTGTAACTGAATACAATGCTGGAAACATTTACAGCAAGTAGTGAATTGGTTTGATACAATAGCTTTTCATCTTTGGCAAGACTTTTGTTCACATCTGGTTGAGACTTGAATGAAATGATTTAGTCCACATTGTAAATATGTTATCATTACAAACCCCCCATAATTTTTTATAAATAAGAACAACTGATAATTTCTGCTGGGAGAAACCCAAGTCAGGAATAGCAAGAGTTTTTTTGTCAGGGCTGGAATGCACACAAAGATGTGCAAGTCTTCGTGCACAGCACCTGCAGTGATTAAAATTGGACAGAATCCTAACTCAGGAACTAATGCATTCTCTAATTATTGTAAAAGGACATTGCTTTTAACATCGAGTAAAAGAATGCAACATATTTGTTTCCATTCATACAGGAAATGTTAGACATTCAAACTTGTTCAGTTAAGAAATTTCAGAAAGAAAAGTCTAAATATAATTCATTAAACAGCTTCATGTCTTCCCAAATTAAGGTAGCTGTGAAGGAGGACCAACAAAAAACAAAATCGAAGAAAAGAAAATGAGAGCGAATGGGGAGAACGGCGCTTCAGAAGCAGCTGTTCCTTGCGTATAAGAAAGCCCGGGGTGGGGTAGCATGGGGCAGAGGACAAGATGGAAGTGAGAGAAGACTCTGGGAGGGATTGCTGGGAGAAGACTATGGCAGTGGAGAGATCCCAGGGGTTGGGCCAGCGTCTCTGAGAAGACACAACTGGGGAAGTAAGTTGGGAGTCAGCGGAATATGTCAACTGATTCTCCGATCGCTATGGGGAGGAGAGGTACATGGTGGGGAGATGCTGTAAGAAACAGAAAGGGAGCCACGGATGCTCTTCAGAGGAAAAGAATTAAAAAAAGAAAACAAACAAAAAAACAAGTGGAGGTTATTCTGATTTACTTATGTTTTTTTTGATGGGAACTAACTGTTCTTCAAGGTGTTTGAGGGGAGAATGAGGAAAGAGCCAGATTTGAGACTACCTCCCCACCCAAAATGAAAGACTGCGGGAGCGGCCCACAGAGATTAACAAGACAAGATGTTGCTTAAGAAGGAAGAAACTGAAAGTAAAGTCTTTTGGTATGAGTAAAGAAATGGTGCCATAGTTAATTTTATACTGTTGTATTACTAAAGAAAAGATTGTATAAAAAGTGTTTGCAAAAGGGGAAAAAAAACAGTTTGAAAATAGCCACAATACATATGTTTTCGAGCTAGTTGTGAATGTAAAAGAAAAAGGATAATAAAGAGAATTGTTCAACTCAAATAAGACTGGGAGTTGACTAATGATATAAATTTGAGGCATCGATTGAGAGAGCCATCGAATTGCTTGTAACTTTGATAGGAACCTTGATAGATTGCCAGCGTCCTACTGCAGCAATAATACCGACTATATAACATCAAGATTAATAAAGACATGGCAGGAGAGAGCCAGAATATACAGCAGGAGGACATAGACATGGCAATCAGTGGGAACATCACAGTAGCATAGATGTAATCAGTAGTGTAACTAGGGTGGAGAGACAGGGGCAACTGTCTTGGGTGCTGATGATGGTGGGGGGGAAGTAAGAATCACTTTTTGCCACAGCAACATGATTGTAATTGGTGGTGGCGGCAACTGGAAGTTGGTGCTGCTGCTGTGTGTGGCAGCCACCCTGGGTACCCCACCATGTTGTTACACTGCTAGATGTCTTGGAGTTTTAAGTGAAGGAAAATAAAAAGGCCAAAAGCAATAGTTTTGTGACTTTCATTACCTATCTTGGGTTTCAAAGGTCCATACTTTATATCATTTTATTACTTCAAAATCCCTTGTATTTGTGCTTTTGCTTATTTCCCCCAAATTTACATACTTGCATTCTTATTCTCATCCAAGTATGATGAAAACATGGTACCTAACTTCAATAATTTAATATTGGCATTCTAAATAGAACCCTCTTCTGCTTAAACTGTAATGCAATATTGCATTCTTATTCTGAGATGATATGAACTTGAGTATAAAGCTCAGCTGGTGAGGTAAGTGATGTAAAGAAAACTGTCTTCTATGGGCAGTAAGGGTTAGTTAAGATGGCTGCTGCTGGGGGAGAGAGGGGACTTTCACTTCATATTTTGATACCAAAGCCCATGTTGGGAGGACAAAAACATTGCCCATTTCAGTGGCAAAAATGGTGAATACTTTCTCCAGCAGCAGGGATTTCGCTGACTCCCTACATAACTACAATTCCCATAATACCTTGCACACCATGGCTAGGGACAGACATTACACACAAACCAGTTTAAGTGATCAGAAACTGGTTTAAACCTGTAACAGAACAGATGTTCTGTGCACATAAACCAGTTTGAAAATGGTGGAAACCAGTTTGAGATAATTCTGATACTACATTCAACCAGGTTTAACTGATTTGGCTTAAACCAGTTTATGCAATGTCTGTCCCAGACCCCTTGCTGGTTTAAGATCAACCAGACTCCCCAAGGATGCTCTCTGGGCTGGGTGGAGCTCTCTGCTCCACAGCAGGGCTGGCCCCTCCCCTCTGCTCCTTGGCTGTAGCTCCAGCAGAGATTGCAGGCATCTGCCTGGCTTCTGCTCCCTACCCCTCTCCTCTCTAAGCAGGGATTCTGCCATCCCCTCTGCCTTATGTAGACACACAGCATTAGCTAGCAGACCACATGCTAGCTATGTCCCATCTGCCACAGCACAGACCAAAGGCAGAATCGACAGGCAGCTGGTAATGTCCCTCTGTTTTCTTAATGGGGTGATTAAACACTATTATCAACTCCCTGCTGGGCTGCTGGGGAGCGGGGGCTGGAGATCCCTCCCTAATTAAAGCATCCTGGGGGGGGCCATGGCCATTTCTCCCCTCAGCTCAGCACTGGCAGGGAAGGGAGGGCTGCTCTTGTGCCCCCTGGCTTCCAACCTGAGCCACTGTAGGCATGTGCCTGCATTTTTACAGTCCAGAGGGGATGTCAGGTTTAGCCTTGCCAGGTTAGACTAACCTTCAAAGATTGAATCAATTTAGGCTCAGGCTTTTTGAATATCTGTCCCTAGCCCATGACACATGTTGCCAACATCACTGCAATGTGCAGCCTGGAAGTACAAGCTAAGTGAGGGACAGGCAAGTGAGGCACCCCCCGCCCCTCCTCCTGGCTCCCCTCCCACTAGGCATGTTGCAGGGTGAAATAGAATAGAAATTAATTGGAATTTTAACATCAACTTGACCTATTTGGTATTAAGGAAATTTGATGGAAAGATTCATATGACTGGAATGTTGAAGTCAATAGTTATCTGTTTAAGGACTGACACAGTGATACTCCACTGTGGGGTAGGAAGAACAATATTTGCTTTTGAGATGCTGGCACCCAGGAATCAAATCATTTTAAATGCTTGTAGGTCAAAATTCCAGGCACAAAAGGAGTTACTACTCTGTCTTTTCTAGGCCATAAAATCATACTAGAAAACAAGATGTCTGGCTCCATAAAAGCTTACATAAAACCAAAGAAGAAAAGCTACATTACAACAGGGAATTAAGTACACACCTTAATCCACACTATCTTCTCCATGTAGAGAAGCCTAATAAGAAGGTTAAGGGGTGACTTCATTACAATCGGTAAATATCTGCCTAGGGAACACACATTTGATGACAGAAGTTTCTTCAGTTTAACAGACAAAGATGAAAGGGAACTGGGCAATGTTATGCAAATTAACTCCCTTCTGAGGGGTTATGGTAACACCAGAGACTCGCACGCTATCTATGTAAGAGGTCAGCCCATGGAATATGGCATCTACTGAATATTTTTCTAAAAGATAAATTGTTGTTGATATAATTATTTCAAGGGAGGAATATGGCCTGTCCCATGTTTGAAGCCCATAAAACTAAATTAGTTTTATGATCCATGAGTAAGCTACAGGTTCACCAAAAGAAAAAGTCTGGTAATTTAGAATATACCAGCACTCTGCATTGAATGTCCAGGTAAAATATGGATTGGGACTTTTGCCTCTAGTGACAGAGAGAGAACAATTAAAGTGAGTTTTTAGAAGTTAAAAAAATTGAAAAATAAGACCATCAAGGTACTTTCTATCTCTAGGTAAAGAGATATCCTTCAAATAAGTCACCAGCGGGCACATCTACATGAGATGCTACAACACAGTTGTTATTGTGCATTTATTTGGTATTTGTATTAGCAAGTACTAAATAAGTGTGCAGTAACTGCAGTTACTGTGCAATAGCACTGGTGAACATCTTTTAAGTGATGCTACAGCACAGTAGCCTAATAATACTGTGAAATAGCATATTAGCACTGTCCATGCTGTGACACACTACTGCCCAGTACTATTTGGCTACTGCACAGTCAGCATTGCGTGTAGATGTGCCCAGTATGTAACTTATAATAACTATCTACCTCCACTTTATATATGACTAGTATAAATTTCCTGCAGAGGATTGCTTGAAACAAGATTTATCTAAAGAATTAACCTTTTTCTTTTTCAAGGCGCATGTGCAGGAAACTTGTACCTGTTCTTATGAAAAATAAGGGGACAAATCATATGTAGTTCAGTGGCAGACTGTAGGAGATTAGGAAGGAGCAAGGGATAGAGGGAGATTTGCAGTCTAATGCATCTCAAGATTACACAAGTACAGAACTTTCTGCTTCAAGAAGTTTGCAATAAATGCATATATATGTACATTTAAGGCCCTCTCTGTATGTTACAGGTATGGTGCAACTACCTGGTTAATTGCATGACTACCTTGACACGAGCTACATGTGCAAAGTACCTATCATGCCATAAAAAGCTCCAACCAGCTATAAAGTTAGACCTCCAAAATGCAGGCCACCTTTATAGCTGGTATCAAGCTTTAATTTGCATGTGTAGCAGGGTCTCCCCTGTGGCTGGAAGCCCTGTCAGGTGACAAGGCTCCCAGCTGCAGGGGTACACCATGCCATCTCTGAGGGGACTCTCAACTCCAGCAGTTGCTGACTCTGAGCACCCTGGATCTGCCAGAAGTCAGAGTCCCACAGCTGCAGATGCTGGGTACCTGTGACATGAAACCCCTCAGGCTGAGAGATTGAAGCTACTGCAGTCTCCTAGCCCTGAATGTACATGAAGCCCCCAGGGCTGAGAGACCATGGCAGCTGCATATCTCAGCTCCATGGGTGCATTGGGTGTCCCCCCGCAGCTGGGAACCACTGAGCTGAGGCGGTTTCAGCTGCAGGAGCTTGCTTCCTGCCAGTGCATGGGGAGCCCAGGATCAGGTTCCCCCTGCACAGGCAATAGTGCAGGACAGGATCTACTGCACAATCCCACAGTCACGCCTCCTGCCTTGCACATGGGGCATAGCAGGAGGCATGATTGTGTGAATCGCACATTAGATCTCATCACGCCTATACCTGCATGTGTAGAGGGGCCCTAAGATTCAGTGTCAAAGAATGGGCCATGGGCTATCAAGTTACCTCTTCCTTGATTTCCTTCTGGTGCTATGACTTTTTTGTGTTCTTTTTCACTCCATGGCCCAGCCTGAAGTAAGGATATAGGATGCCATCATCCCTGCTGAGCCATGGCTTGGTGGCTAGAGCACTCTTCTGAAAATCTTCTGTGACTAAGAGGACTTAGGAATCAAGTCTCCCACTTCCTGGGCAAGTGCCCTAAACTTTAGTATAATGATTCTCAACCAGGGTGCCACAAGACCCTACCAGGGATGCCACAATGTTTGGCCCCAGCATAAAGTGGTAAGTGCCCTACTCCAGAGTCCTGTGGACAAGAGACACATATGGTTGTCTCCTTCCAGCCTCTAGCAGCCTCTGCACCAGCTTCTCTGAGCAGCGTTCTCTGTTGCAGGCAGGTAGACATGTGGACACAGACCAGGTGCCTATACATAAGCAGGGAGGCTGTTCTGACGCACTGTAGCTCCAGCAAGAAGACTTGATTAATTGAGTCTGCTGGAACATGGCAATTACAGCGCTCCAGCAACCTCCCTCGTTTTGTGTATCAGTGTCCACGCACTTCAAAATGGTAGTGGGGGTGGTATATTTGAAGCTCATTTGATAAGCTTTAGACAAAATGCCCCCGCTGTCATTTTGAAGGGCAGGTATACCGATACATGAGATGGTCTGGGTGCTTTAATTAGAGAGGCTCTCAGAACCACTCTAATTCAGGCATGCCCACCTCCTCTGCTCCCAGAGCATGTGTATAAACACTCTCTCTTGGGGCTATGCTTTTCAGCACAACTTATCTCTCAGTTCCTCACATGCTCCCAGGGCTGGTGGGAGGGACCAAGGGGGTTGGTGACTCTGGACACCAGTGTGCAAATCACCAGAAGAGCAGGGCCAGGGGATGTACTTGCCTCCTCAAGTACAGACTGGAGGTGGAGATGGGAGTCCTCCTCTCCTCTCCCCTCCCCCTTCTCCCTCCTGAGTCTCATGTTTTTTGTTGCTCCTCCCCACCCTTCCAACCTCCTCAGCACCCCTCATATGCCATATCATTGCAGCCCAGTACCTCATTCTTGCCAGCCAGATTCATAGACGTTAGGGCTGGAAGGGACCTCAAAGATCATGAAGTCCAGCCCCCTGCCCTTCCCCAGGGTCAGGAAGTCAGGTAGGGTCAAAGGACCTACCAGCAAGATAAACATCCAAATGTTTCTTGAATGAGTCCAGAGTAGGTGCCTGCACCACTTCTGGAGGGATCCTATTCCAGGTCTTGGGGGCTCAGACCGTAAAAAATTTTTTTCCAGCCTAAAATGGTCTTGTAGGAGTTTATGACTGTTGGTCCTTTTTTTTCCTTGGGGCGCTCTGGTGAACAGACGTTCTCCCAGATCCTGATGTACACCCCTTATGTACTTATAAGCTGCCACCAGGTCCTCCCTGAGCCTGCGCTTTTCCAGACTGAAGAGTCCCATGGCTTTCAGCCTTTCTTCATAAGGCCTATTCTCTTGCCCTCTGATCATGCACGTGGCTCTCCTCTGGACTCTCTCAAGCTTCTCGACATCCTTCTTGAATTGCGGTGCTCAGAGTTGGATGCAGTCCTCCAGCTGTGGCCTCACCAAGGCTGAGTACAGCGGGAGGATGACATCCTGAGATATACTTGAGAAGCATCTATGGATGCAAGCCAGAGTTTGGTTTGCTTTGCCAGCTGTAAAATAGCATTGGTTGCTCATGTTCATCTTGTGGTCAATCATGACCCCCAAGTCTCTCTCAGCAGTGGTTCTAGCAAGCATAGCACTGCCAAGCCTATAAGTATGCTGCGGGTTTTTTCTCCCAAGGTGTAATACCTTACATTTGTCAGTATTGAACATCATCAGGTTAGTATCCGCCCATTTACTAGGTGTGGACACTGTGCCCCAAAGTTTAATGTCATCGGCAAACTTAGCCAGTGCGCTTCTGACACCAATGACCACATCGTTGATAAAGATGTTAAAGAGAACTGGTCCAAGGACAGAACCTTGGGGGACGCCACTGGTCATGGTGCACCATAATGATTCGCTACAATTGATCGCTACTCTCTGGGTCCGACCTCAGACCCAGTTTCCCAGCCATCAGACTGTGGTGTAGCCAAGGCCACAGTTGGCCAGTTTTTCCATGAGGAGGTTCCTGCATTCTGTCCATTTTGGGAATGGAGTTCAAGGGGGTTGTCCTGAGATAACTAAGACCAGAAACTGGCTCACCAGTTCCCTGTCCCCAGTAATAACCTGGACCCATATGCAGGGAGTTCAGCGGTCATGCTGGGAGCAAACATGTATGAGGCCAGGCAAAGCCAGGAAGATCAGCCTGAAGAGGTTACATATTACATTATATTATACTATAGTAATGTAATTAATGAATAACAGTATTTAATATTATAATATGCATATTGGTTTTTTTTTTAAATGTGGTGCCACTAAGTTCTGAAGACTTGTGGAGGGATGCCTTGAGTCTAAAAATGTTGAGAACCACTGCTCGAGTCTACTGGGCAAAAAAGGTGGGTGAAAGCACCACTCCTCCATCATCCAGGTAAGTGGAACCATTCTAAGATGATGGAGGTATGGAATATGCTGCCCTGACTCATACATGCATTTCCTACCGGCTCCCAGAGATAATATCCTGTGTGTTCTGTGGATGCCTAAGACTGTCAGTTGAGAGAATGAGAAAATGATGTGCTTTTCCAAGCACAATAACTTACACGCATCTCAGGCAAGAAACCTGTTTGTTGGCAAAGCGGCTGCATGGGCTTAGCCAAGGCTAAATAGGATCTAGGCCACCGAGTTTATTACATAGGGTATTTAAAAAAAATTAAATAGGTTTTATATATTATTGTACTAGTAGCAGAAAACAAGCCTGACTTCCTACACTTTAAAATTTGTTTCAGGATAAAAAATTATTGTGTGATGTGGGCTGATATAACTTCTTCATCAATTAATTCCAATTTTTAAATGCATTTCTATGCTAGCTATAGTATTTATGCACCTGAATCAGTGCTCAAATGGGGAAAATAAACATGCCTGCATTCTGTCACTGAATGACCTTGAAAAGCATCATACAAATTAGAAAATATAATTCTCCAAGGTATTGGGATAATTGGCTTTAAGATCATAATAATTTAACAATCTTTCATTCCTGCAAATACTCTGGCCTTTGGTGAGTCCATGACCCTCATATAAACATTACTACCAAAATCTCTGTATGCCGTCTTGATAGAGCAAACACTTTACTTTTCCCCTTTGAGATGCTCTTAAATGGAAGACAATTTAATAAAGGCACACAAATCCATCTTACGGTGTTACCAAAGAGAGAATAAAATGAAACTACTGTGTATACAGACATAGTATTATTATATATACACTGTCAATTTTCTCTTTTCATTTATCTGAAAATCATGATTTTTTTTTTAAACCAGAGAAGCTAATTCAGCTTTTACTGTAGACTGTCAAATCCCTCAACTTACCACTTCCACTTCTTCATTTCCCTCATGCTTTTGTACTGGCAAGTGAACTTTCCACAGCTATTCAGAAGACCAAAGGGCTTCTCCTCCAGGGAGAGAATATTTCTAAATGTAAGTTTTTTTGTTTAGTGAAAAAATGGTTTCAATAAACAAGGACATAATCTGGGGTATGCAGTTACAGGGAGAACAATGTCCTCTCACCCACACAAGGTCACAGTTCCAAAAGTCCTGCCTTCCTCTACCTCATTCTCCACCTGGCTTTTTCCCAGCTAAGAGTTCTCTTCTGGTCCTCCAGGATTCCATCTCTTCCCTGTTATGAACCATCACAAGATTACTTCTCCATCTCTGTCCTTCACCCCTTTCCATAACCCTAAGTTCCCACCAAGGATCAACTGCCCACACCTCCAAGTTTTTATTCCCCCTTACCACTTGTCAAAGTTCATTCTCACTAAGGGTTTTTATTCTTTTCAGTATCCACAGCTGTTTGCTCTTCAGATATCTTCCCTGCCTACCCCTGGCTCCCAGCCCATCCAGAGTTTCTGTTGCTTCTCTCCTTGTGGCTAGTGACAGAAGTTACACACAGACTAGTTTAAGTGATCAGAAACTGCTTTAAACCTGTAACAGAACAGAAGCTCAGTGCATATAAACCAGTTTCAAAATGGATGAACCTGATTGAATGTATAGGCAATCCCCGCTTAGCACTCTTTAATTGGTCCTTGAAAAACTGAGCATTAAGCAAAATGAGTGTTAAATGAAACTGAAAGTATTTGACGATCCAAGATGGTGACCACAAGTGTTTTTAACAACCCAAGATGGCGACTATGGGCATTATAGTCAAACTTGTTGAGCGCTAAGTGAAATCAGGTAGCATTATAGCAAAATAGCGCTAAGCGAAACAGTGTTAAGCAGGGGTTGCCTGTAGCATCAGACTTAACTGATTAGGGTCAAACTGGTTTATGAAGCTTCTGTCCTAGACTTCTTCCTGATTTAAGTTAAATTAGAGCCCCCCCAGCATGCTTTGCAGCCCTGGCCTGGGCTATGCTGTTTACTCCAGAGAGCAGGGCTAGGCTGGCCTTGCCCCTCTGCTCCTTAGCTGAAGTGAGGTGTGTCTGACAAGGGGATGTGGGGGGGCAAGCCTGGCTGGGGATGCAGCTCAGTCTACGGTGGGGAGGGGGGGAATGGACTGCCCCCCCAGCAAATCCCAGCTGGTGTCTGAGGTCAGGGAGGGGAGCTAAACACCCCTTTCCCTGCTCAAACATACTGCTGGCTGCAACTACGGACTGCAAATCCCAGAGGCACCTGGAAGCAGGAAGAGGAAGTAATGAGCAACCCTGCAGAGTCCTGCTGCTGTAATTCTGGACTGCAAATCCCAGAGACCTCAGGGACAGCAGGAAGAGGAAGTGAACATACAGCCAGAGAGCCATGCTCTAGCTCTACCCCCAGCTTCTGGCCTAAGCCACTGCAGGCATGTAGCTGCATTTCCTGAATCAAAGGTAAATGTCTGTTTACTTCTGTTTCAATGTAATCTGTGCAGCTTAGACTAACCCGCATAGACTGAATCAATTCAGCCTCAGGCTTTTGGACTGTCTGTACCTAGCCTGTGTTTCTTAACAGGGAGTTGCTGGGTCAGAGAATGAAAGACTATGCACTGCACAATGTACTGCAAGTGGCATCTCATTTTGGTGCTATGAATGGATGGCATTTATGGTATCACATCAATTTTCTCCTCCTGAAATCTGATTTGTGAACCAAAAGGTCAGAGATGATGGACCTTTGGTCCACTTGGGTATCTTGGGTATCTTGGGCACTTGGGTATCTGAGCCCTACCAAAGAGAATTGATTGCCTATAGCCCAACATGGCATCCAAGTATCAAAACAGGCCTTATGCCTTCTCTAGTGGTTGGTGTAGGGTGAGAGGATTTTCTGTGGCATTAATGGGTGATCTTCCTCTCTCTGATGTAGGCAGTCTGCAAATTCAGACAAACATCTCAGGAACAATGACATTTTTTTCATAGTTTTACAAGATTTTGCATTTTTTAAATCCATCCTTTGCATATGCAACAATAGTAACATGTAGGAATTGAGTCATCTGAGCATGTACTAATCTAATCAGGGCAAAACTGGGCCTCTGCTGAGTTTCACCTGCCAAAGCTTTAGCTACTAGAGAGGTTCAAACTGATAATCCACTGAAAAGATTTCCAAAGGGACACACAAGGGCACAACTCAGATCTACAGTACTAAATGGGTTTTTTACCAGCTCCCTCCATTGACTTATTAGACAAACCATGTTATACCAGCAGAAGGCAGAGATGTGCCTCATATCTGCTACACTAGTTTGCACAATATGACAGGTGGCCGCATACAGCATCCATGATCCCTTCACCTCTTGCTACCTTCCCTACCTCTACCAGAATTTCTAAGAAGAGTTTTCCAGGTTAAGCAGGCTGCTGTCAATAAGAGAGGGCTTCAGAAGAAGCCAGCGGGAGTGAAAACCCGGATGGTCTAAGACTAAATTTGCATGTACCTGGGATTGGTGCTAGTTAATGTGCCCAGGTTTTTAGAATTGTGCTTTTGTTCTCAGGGGTTTTGTTTTATCTTTCTTGTATAGGTATCGCATGACTGGAAGCTAACCCAGCTCCAGATGACGCCACTGTCTTCTGCCCAGATGCCAATATAGGGTTAGCTGAAGTGTTTTTTTCCTTCCTTTATTCTTCTCTACTTGTCTTTAATCTCTATTTCCTATTGCTCTACTTGTCAAGGTTAAAGGCCAACAGGGATTAGTGATGCTGCTTATTTCTTATCTTTATATAGAAAAAATACGGTATGTTCTTGCATACAACATACTCCAGAATATAATATACACCTTGTCATGGGTACAAGCTGGACATGGGGATGTCAGGGTTCAGGAGCTGAGGTTCTACAATACCAGAAGTCCAGGATCTGAAGCCAAAGATCAGAGTACCAGGTATTAATCTGGCGCACAGGTATTATACCAGGGGTTGAGACAGGTCCATGGTCAAGGCCAGGCCAGAAGGCAGGAGCTAGGAAATCCAAATCACATAATGGAGTAGGCAGGAATGAGGCACTGAGGTTCAAGGCAGGGGTGAAGCAGGAACAAGACTAGGGCCAAAGCTGAAGCAAGTCAGGCAGATTTGAGCAGAGGTGAGACAGGAGCAGTGCAAGTATGAGGCAGAAGGGTCCCAAATAAGCAGGCTAACAACATTGTTGTTAGGACAAGGCAGGGGAAAGGGAGGTTTTTTATAACCCTCCCATCAAGGGCTTGTGCCTTCCACTGGTGACCTCTATTGGTCATATGGTCCCGCACAAGGAACCTCCTAGGAGAGCCCAGGCTGGGCTGGGTCCAGCACCAGGTCTGCATCTTGGTGGCACTGCAACCTAGAGCTTTTGCCTGTGATCCTAACAGAACTGGTTTGAGACCCAAGGCTCCTGATATTTGAAGAAGAAAAAAAAAAAAATTCCCCCCGAATTATGGCTGCATAGAGCAGGGTCAAAGCCTAATCTTCAGCTAACTCACGCTCCCTTTCCTACTTAACCAAAACTGAAACCCTGGATACTGCTAAAGAGTGGTCTCCTTGGGTGGATCTATGATTTTGAAAAGAGCTAGGGTCTCCAGGGCTGTGAAATAGGAGGAGAGAGACCAGGAGCAGTTTAATGGAACGTCAAGACCATTAAAATGGGAGAGACAGTCATTAACACCTATGGAGTGAAGAATGATGAGCCATTAAGCCAGGGGTGGGCAAAATGGTGGATCCAGCCAGTGGTCGAACTCCATTTCCCAGCGGCCCCTGCCTGTGTTGCTGTGGCAGTTTGCATGGAGACCGCAGTAGTGGGAGTGCCAGGACAGCACAGGGCCAGGGTTTCTATGGAGACCAGCCCCAGCAGCACTGGAAGGACACACACCTGGGCAGGATGCTGCTCTGGGGCCCAGACTGGGATCTTGCAGTGGTGACAACATGGCTCAGAGTTGGGACCAAGCTGCAATCCACTACCGCTACATGTCCTGGGCCCCCCCTTTTCCCCTCCCAGATCCAGGGAGTGTGGGCAGCAGGTCACAACTCTGCTGTGGCTCCAGACCACGCTGTCACTGCTGCAAAATCCCAGTCCCAGCTGCACGCCCTGCCAGTGCTGCTGGGGTCCATCTCCATGGACACCCTGGCCCCATGCTGTTACAACTATGTTGCTGCTGGGGTCTCCATGGAAACTGGCTGCAGCAATGAGGGAGGGGATGCTGGGAAATGGAGTCCTTCACAGGCCCAATCTAGCCTGTGAGCTGGACTTTGCCTGTCCCTGTATTAAGCCAAATGACTCCCTCAATTGCTTGAATAGTAATGCCAGTGCTACTGCACTCTGGACTAAAAATCAGAGCAGGATGCTTCTATCCCAGACAGAAAATCAGTTTCCCTGCTTAATACATGCACCCCAATTTTGTAGGGCTGATTTTGGGGAGAAAGGTACATGTTGCTCGGAAAAAAAAAAGAAGTACTTTTTGGAACCAAATGCACAATGCTCATCGAGGAACCTTTGTAATTTTGTTATGGTTATCTTCCTCAACTTCCCTCCTTGTGCATGTTATAATTGCCCATTGCATCTAGTCTTAAATTAGAGTGCAAACTTTTTAGGTTATAGGCAGTTATAGGTTATAACCTTTTATAGGTTATAGGTTATAGGTTTTAGACATAGGTCTTCCTATGTTTTCATAATGCTCTGCACAGTAAAGTCACGATTGGAAATACTGGATATATGTAGTTCTGATTTGTTCCTGATTCAGTTTTTCCATTTTTTTTGTTTTTAATAACAAAGTGGTTTAATTAAAGTTTTAAATTAAACTAATTAAACAAAAATAATAAAGTTGTTTAAGTATTTTTGTGTCCTCTGCATTTCTCCAAGGGTTTTCATGGAAGAGCCAAAGTCAGGGGATGCTGCACCACTAGATGGCATTTGATTTTTGTGGCTCCTTGGCTTGCTGATACTATGGAGGCTGCTTCTTGGGAGATCTGATTTTTAGCGCACACTAATATAATTCTGATACTAAGTGATGGGTACCTGCTTTTCATTTATTTTTCCTTCTCAGTTTATGCAACATCAGGGAGAAATTTTTTAGGGGCCCACTTTCTTTTGACCCTGAGGAGTCATCATTATCGGGGACCAGAGTGGCCAGGAACATCACATGGAATGCAAGAGAACAAGCTGACATTGTTGTCTTTGAGCCCCTACTGTTTTACACAGTCTTCTTGCATGTAATGCTGCTGCTACCCCCACTAACAAGGCACAATCAATTGCATAGTCGTTGCTGAACTTCCGTCCTATCCAGTATCCCTGCAATTGCATTATGAGGTACAATTGCCATTTTTTTGTTCTTCTGCAAGAGCTCCATCTCTTTTTTTTTAGTATGTATTTTATTGATTTTAAAATACATAAAAAGCACCTCTCTCAGACTCTTAGTGTCTTCCCCTTTAATTAAAAATTAGGCGACAATAGAGTACCTACAGATTATAACTTCATCACAAATACATACTGGTGCTGTTTTGAAGATGTAACCTTTAGGGAGTCTCAGTTTCTGGCATCAAAATTACCATCCTTACTTACCCACTTCACTAACTCCAACTTGCTGCTAACACAAATTCAAGAAAGTAGCATGAACATAACAAGTGCTTATCAAGTCTAATGTTTTTGTTCACCTAGTTTACTGCCTTACCATCTGCCCTTCACTTCTAGAGGACTTAAAATAAAGCAGGAGTTGAAGTAAATGCAGATATCCCACTGCTGTCTATTTAGCTTTCATTAAGTGAGTTGGTGCAGTGCTCAGACTCATTCTCAAAACCAGCCCATCATCTAAAAGTATTTACATAAGACTCTTTGCATTATATTCCAACCTCTGCAACACTAGTATTAACTACTGACATCTGCCAAGTCTGACTAGTAAGTGCTTTACAGTATCAATTCATCCTAAGCAAAAAGCATTTTTGAGTGCTGCAGTGCTCTTGTTAATGCCAATAAGAAGTATCAGAGCTCATATGACACCTAGCAGAAATTAGTACCCACATTCAAAGAAAAGCTTTTGTTATTTCCTAGAGTATTATGTGGACTTTATTGAGATGACTGCATCTGACACCTGCTGTAATATAAAATGCAGCTATAATTAGCCAACTGATGCTCACTGCAGTTTAGGTCGAATCCCTTCTGTGGGAATTATGCTTTAAAATATTCAGAACTCCAAGTGGCTCTCATTACATTTAATTTTTACTTAGAATTAGGTGGTCTAGAAAAAAAATTAGGATTGTAATAGCCCCCCGCTGAATGCCACACAGCAACGTGAAAACCCATAGATTTTTTTCCAAATAAAAAAAATGAGAACAGCAGACTACGCTACAGCCTTCAATTGAAGTCTGGCTTTGCTTAATTGTACTTTTTGCACTCATCAGTCTCTCCTCTTCAGAGCAAGCTACAAAAATTGCCTGAATAGCCAAAGAAAAGTTTCCCACAGTCACTGGCCACAGAAAAACACCATTGTCCTTCCTCACAGTTTGATGGACAACATTTCTATAAATGGATAGCCAGTCTGTCAATGGCACCCTTGCTGAAAAGGCAAAAGAAGAGAACAGATTCTGCCAATATCTGACAAAGCATGTTAACACATAATCAGGCATTCACTAGTCAGGCAGCTGCCCCAGGGACCTTCATAACACAGGTGCCTTTAAGCCATTTCCTATTCACAGATAAAGGAAACAAGCAGGAGATACCTGGGAAAGGAGCAGTCTATTATGGCCTGTCAAATGTCCATCTTCTAGGCTGCATGCATAAAAACTGAAAGAACATAAAGGAAACTTCAGTTTGAACTGTTAAATTATAAAACAACAGAATACTCACAAACCCCATAATTTAAGCCTTGCTTTAAAATAAATTGTGGCAAAGCAGAACCAAGTCTGATTATAATGGAAGTCGTCTTCATTCCTTTGGCCACATCAAACTGAGCAAAAGAGCTCTCATGTCCCCTAAGCCAGTGCCTGGAACAAAAATGTACATGCCCCAAAGCTATCATCTTCACTTACACTTCATTCTAGATACAATCCCATCTCTTCCTCACCCAGCTGTGATCAGTGAAGTCATCCTCTAACTGGGAAGGTTGGATTCTCAGTGGGACAAACTTCAAAAACCAGCCACTAGGGTTGTTAAGCTCTGAGTCAGTAACTTTCTCTCTTTTCAACCCACTTCAATCTACCAGCATGATTTCTATGATAATCTTGTCCAAGCCATCCTAGAGAAACAATGGTTATTTGTTAGCCCTTGTTATCTATTAGACCACTTAGGGTGATCACTGTAGCTTTACGGATTGCATTACATCGACAGAGTTCAAGTTACTTTTTTAATTACCATTTTAGCTTCATGTAATCTTAATTTACACCAAATGTAAAAGCAAAAGAAAATGTCTCTTTGTAAACAAGGTAGAATTAAACCAACTTAAAAAACAGAGTTCATTAAATGTTAAAATCAGTACCCCTGAACTTGCAAACAAAGAGATGCTCAACATTTATGTAAACAAGCAGTCTTATTCACTTCATCTGGGTCAGATAGAAATACAAAATAATGACTTTGGTGAGACTGCTTGTATGCTTTGAAGTAAGCACATGAGTAAGTATTTGCAGGATCAAAGTGCCTCAGTTTTGGGCCCTTTCTCCCAGCTATGGAAGTAGCAGGGAGGCAGGGGTTTAGGAGATATAATGTGACCAGTGGAATCCCTCTAATATTGTGGTGAGCCTCTTGTGGCCTGCTATGCTGCCTTTAGGACCATAATCTGCCAGCCGTGCAGCACAAAGCTGCCACAGTGGGGGCCAGAATATGGCCTGATAAAAACAAGCAACTATGAAAAAGCTTTTCTGTATAGTTCTTTGCAAAACTGTGCCAATGTCCTGCCTCCTCACAGATGGAAATACTCGAGAGAGCACAGTTGTGACTTCTGAAAATGATCATTAACTAAACAGATTTAAAAAAAAAATAACACTATTTATAATAAGGAATTAATGTCTCATAAAAGGTCCTCATGTAAGGTGTTGTACGGATACAACAAAATTAAGTTGATGCTGGTGATTAAGGCTTAATTTTAAAAATTCTATGAGAAAAATTAAATGACAAACACAGGAACCATTATTATGTGTTCTTTGATGATTATGAGATCTCTTAAATTTCCAGTACCTGCCTTGCTGAGCTAAAGTTATTCTTCTCACTTTTTAAGAAAAGCATTTTGTTTGCTCTAACCAAAGCATAGAAAAATAAAATACAGGATCTGATTCTTTCTACTTTAATCATGTATTGTACAGGCTGTTGATCAATAAGTATGTAGGACAACCAGCACTTCTGAGGATGACTGAATCCAGTATTGTATTTTGAACTAGCATAATAGATAATAACTAATAAAGTGAGGCTTTATCTTATCTTTTCAGAGTTTGTATTTCTTATATCAAACCAATTTTAGATTAACATGATTACTCTGATCTCAGCTAGACAATCCAAAATCTGTAAATAAGGAATTCAGAAATCATGAAGATTGATCAATTTTGAGCTAAAAGTTAGAGATAATAATAATTTTCTTTCTGTAAAACAGAATTCTAAATATTATTTTATGTATACAGGGTGTTTATAAAGTCCTTGTGCAACTTTAAACTTTAATAACTTTGGATATGCACAAGATAGAAGCAAACTGTAAATAGCAATTGAAGGCATAATTCATTAAGATTTTTAGCAAGGTGTAAGCTATGCATAGAGTAAGCATCACAAATGCAATTCATGAAATCACTCAGCAGCAACTGGAAAAAGTTTTCTATGAGTTGGAAAATTGGATTGAACAAAGTATCACAAAAGATGGTGGTTATATTGAAGTCTAGAAATTTGAGCTGTATTGTGTTAAAACTTAATGAATTATGGTTTCAATCGCTGTTCACAGTTTACTTCTATCATATGTACATCCAAAGTTGTTAAAGTTTAAAGTTGCACAAGGACTTTATAAATACCCTGTATGTTACACAAATACTTTGTGATCAAAGAAGGGCAGCCTCTGACATTTAAAACAGAGATGTAGCACTTTAACAGCACACCAGCCAGCATTCCACCATTTGAGTCAAATTCTCAGTGGTACTGGTGCAGTACTAGTCAGTGATGCCTCTGTAAACTGGGTACATCTTCATAACTTAGGCCCAATCTTGTAAAGACTTACACATTTATTTAGTTGCGTGCACACAGTTAGTCTGCCTAAATTCAGTGGGACTTCTTGTGCATCAGGTTAAGCATATTCATCAACCTTTGCAGGATCATGGCCTATATGTTAATGTTATAGCCCATTAATACATTTTTGATCCTGCTATAAAATGAGTGTGACCTTTTATTTTGTCAGTTTCCTACTATATCAGGGTTATTTAAGCACTCACATACATTTTGATGGCATTTTCCTTTAAAAGTTTATTATTTATTTTTCATAATGAGCCAAAAGTAGCATAAGGTTTCAGATTATAACTCGAGGGCCTGATTTTCAACAGCTAAGATAATTAAGTGCCAAGTTCATACAGACTTTCATCATCAGTATGATGTCTAAGGGCTAGCTCTAATAAAACACTTGGGCAACAAGTTATGTGCCACTATGCCTAAATATAATATGCCTGGCCCCCAGAGTGGAATACAAACCCAGAGTCAGGCGTCTGTCCCCTGACAAATGGAAGGCAGCATGGAGAAAGGAGGGCATCTCAGAAGGAAGATCCCAAAAAGCCAGCATGCTAAGCAGTGAGTCATCTAGAGTTGGGCAATAGGAAATGTTAAGCCCAAAAGGATGTCCTGAGTTTAGGTGCCTGACTCTAGGCTGTAGGCAGATGGCTCCATCCACTCCGGATTCAGAGTCTGGAACTCTTTCCTAAGTATAGGCATGTGTAGCAGGGCATGGGTTGTACCTGCCACTTTAAGGGCCTGGAGCTGGCAGCTGCCAGGTGCCTGATGAGGGCAGACATTTTGAATCTGGGGCTGCCCATATAAACAGGACAGTTCTACTGCTGGAGGCTGGGCAACAGCATTGCTTGGCTGTAGGTATCATCTGGAGGTAAGGGAGGAGCTGTAGGGGATAGTAAAGGGGGTTCCTGGTTCTGGGTAGGACCTAAAGCTGCACTCTGCTGGGAGTGGGTGGCCTGGTGGGGCTCCCAGTGGTGTGGGAGCCCCCAGGAAATGCCAGGCCAGTTACCACCTGGGTGAAAGGTGGGTTGGAGTGCCTTAACACCTAGCCCCCACACCTAGGTGGGTTACCCCTTGTTGGAGGGTGGACCCCTGGAGAGAGAGAGAAAAGGCCATAGACTCAGGCCTGTCTGAACTTCCCCTGACTGGTCCATGCTAGGGCCAGGGCTGGAAGAGTTGAAGGGCCAGGGGCCCACCATGAGGGACACCTAAGAGCTGTGTGCCTGGGGTTCTGACTGGCCTGGAGGTGGGCCAGGGCTAGTAGCCAAAGGTCCTGGGGGGACCACACCCAAAGGGGAAGTGGTTCAGGGAGCTATGCTGCCTAGTATGAAGGTAGATGAGACTGCCTGAGGAGAGGAATCCAGGCAGGGTTCAATTAGGAGGATTCTGGGGCCCGGTGATTATAATAACATGTAGATGCCATCAGTGAGGCTTGGGCTGCAGTGTAGGCAGGAATGGAGCCACAGATAGTGCCCCCTGGCATCAGGGCAGGAAATGGGCAGCCTCCTGCTTTATTAAGATCAATTAAATAATTACCAACAAGGTGTGGTGGGGGAGGAGGGGGGCGGTGAGCCCAGAAACAGGTGGGTGGGCCACAGTTAAGTTGGTTCCAGGAAGGCCCCCTGTTACAGCATGTATACATCTTTTTCTGAAATAACAGAGGACTTGCTGATGAATGACATGTGCTCCCAGAGCTTGGGGGAGCACAGCAAGCATCCACTGGCAGCAGCAGTGGCATGGTGGCAGCAAGCGGGGAGCACCCTCAGACAGCCGCAGCAGTGTCAGTGGTGGTGGGGGGGTGAGTGCCAACCAAGCACCTGCAGACACTACCGGTGGTATTGGCAGTGTGGCAGTGAGGGTTGGGGTAGTGGCAAGTGGCGACCGCCTGCAGGCATCATCGGCAGCGTCAGTGGTGCTTCTGTCAGGGGCTGCACTGCCAATCTCAGGGGGTGCACATGCACCCCCTACACATCACCAATGGACTCACTGCTTTCTTTTAAATACACAGTTGTGGGATGAGGACTTGGTTCTGCCACTTTTCCTATATTACTTGCTTGTTAGTGCATTTGCAGAGGCAGTGGGAGACCTGTCTTGGTTCAAGTTAAATCACAGTCCCCCAGCATAGGTTGTATGTTCACTTCCTCTTCCTGCTGCCCGCAAGGTCTTTGGGATTTGCAGTCCAGACTCACAGCAGCAGGACTCTGCAGGATTGCTCATCACTTCCTCTTTCTGTTTCCAGGTGCCTCTGGGATTTGTAGTCCATGATTACAGCAAGCAGGACTCCACAGGGTTGTTCCCTTCTGTTCAATACATGTTTGCTTCAGAGAGAGGACTATTCTTGTTCAAGCTTTTATAAATTCAATGCCTCCACTTTTTTCCCCCACCCACCCCCTCCTCAGCTTGGCAGGGACTGCCCCCTTCCCCCCCCTCATCCAGGCAGACCATCCAGCTAACTCTGGGCTGAGGTTTGGCTACACCCCCTCTGCTTGAGCAGGGAGGGGAGAAAAGCCTGGGAGAAGGCAGGCTGAGAGTACTGCTCTAGCACCCCCTGGCTTCTGGCTTGAGCCACTGAAGGCATGTATCTGCATTTTTCTGAACCAACAGTGAATGTCTATTCACTTACAAATTGGTTCAATCTCTGCAGCTTAGACTAACCTGCAAAAACTGAATTGAAGCCTTGGGCTTTTTGACTGTCTGTACTTAACCCTGGGATCTAGGCCTTCCTTAGTCTGAGTTCAAACCCACAACTCTCATGCCTCAGGAGAATGTCCCAACCGCCAGGCTGTGGGGGTAGGGTACTGTTTACACCACTAGTTTGAGCTGTGCCACTGTGCAGAAAGGAATGCGTATTGGAGCATGGTAGGCATTACAAATGGGAGGAAGATACTATAGCCTTGTGATTAGAAAACTTAGATGAGAGGGAGGAGTACTCGATCCCTGTCCTTGCTCCCATCATTGTATTTGCATTTTACAATAAACAAACAGTTAATGGATAAAAAAGCAGAAAGACTGGGGATGGGGAATCAGAAAATGAAACTATCCTCCCATGGTAGAACCTTCATCACTAAGTTACAGATCCAGGCTCCATCTTGCTCTCTCTTACTAGCCCCATGAATCTTGCATCCCTTCTGCTCAGAGCACAGCACAGCAACAGAAAGGCTTCAGCATCCTTCCTACTATCAATCTCCATATCCCAAAGCCTAGTGGTTAGAACACTCACTTGGGAGATCAGAGATGTGGGTTTAATCCCCCTTAGGCTGAAGAAGGCCTATAACTCCCTACTCTTACTTCCTGATTGGGTACTCTAACCCCTAGGCCAGCAGTCGGCAATCTTTTCAGGTTGTGGGCTGGATTGACCCAGGTCGGGTCAGAGGTGAGTGGGGAGGTTGATGTTAGGATCCAGTCACTACTCCTGCTTCTCTGTGCAGCAGCATGAGGTTGCAGCTTCCCTCTCTGATGGTACAGGGCAAATGACCACCGCTAAAGCCCCCTACTGCCGAGGCCCCACATCCAGGAGCTAGATCCAGCTCACAGACACTAGGTTGTCATCCCCTGCCCCGGGCTACTATCTAAAAAGTGAGTGGCAACAGCAGCTCCTCTTCTAGCTGCATTTTAAATGCATAGAAGCTACATCTGTATTTTGTGAGGAGCCTGATCTTCTTGGTATGTATCGGGTATGTTCAGGGCTAAATTGGTGCCTACCTGATCAGTAGGGCTGTGCGAAGCTTCAGGTGCTGATTCAATTCGGAGGAGATGCGGCCTGATTTAACAGATGACTCTCTCCAAATCTGAATCGATCTGGGAGACCAATAAAAAGGTCCAAATCAATTCGAAGCTCTCTGAAAAGATTTGGAGAGCTTAGGAGAGATTTGGGCAGTCCCTGCTTGCTGCTACAGGGAACTGGACCTGGACTCTGTGCCGGTAAATAGGGGGCGGGAGGGGACCATAGGAGGACCCCCACCAGGCCCCATCCCCTATCTGCTCGCCCAGCCTCTCTGAGTGCCCTGATCCCTGCCAACTCTCCCAGCCCTGTCAATGGCTGCTCTGCCCGGCCCCAGCATCCCAGCTCTTTAAAAAAAACAACCCTGCACTCTGGCTACTGCAGCAGCCATCGGGGCATCTGGGAGCTCATGGCAGAGCCCCCCTTACGCAGCACGGGGCAGCAGAGATCATTTCCACCACCCCACCTGGCAGCAGCCGGTGAGTGCAGGGGTTTAAAAGAAAAAAAAGTTCCAGAATGCTGGGGCTGGGCAGGCAGCCATTCATGGGGTTGGGTTGGGTTGGGAGAGCGGGCGGGGAATGGGGGCTTGTGGCAGAGACCCGCATGCAGTGCAGGGCAGTAGGGGGCAGCAAGGATTTTCCCCTCCCTCCTGGCAGGAGCCAGTGAGTATGGGGCATTTGTGTGTTTTTTTTTGTTTGTTTTTTTTTTAAAGAGCCGGGACGCTGGGGCCGGGCGGGACAGCCATTGACGAGGCTGAGAGAGTGGGCGGAGGATGGGGCCTGTTTGATTTGGAGATCCGGCAATTTTTTTTTGTAAAAAGAGTAGTCAGGTTGTAACAGGCTTAGCTCCCTACAAAAAATTAGAAAAATTAAAGTTTCTCTTGAAATACGTGGGCAACATTTTCTCTTTCCTTATTAAACAGATATTAAATAATCCATTATATATGTAAGATGTGGAACATAAATACATTAATATTGTGGGGAAAATCTTCACCTTTAGAATATTTTAGGTTGAGTTTTTGATTTAGCAACATGAACAGTCAATTAATTAACGTTTATGGATAATAGAAATACTGTGTGTGTACAAACCCATACTACTAAGGTATTTAATACATTTCCATGTGATAATCTTATAAGGAACTAGAAAATGGGTGCTGGATTCAAATACCACTGGCTAAATTTTTTTATAAAGAATAATTATACATAATAATAGTTTCTTGACTAATGGGAAGTAGTGTTGAATTGGGCCCTGCAGGTGTTAGTTCTAGTTCCTAAACTACTCAGCACTTGATTAATGAACTGGAGAATGGAGTGGAATATTTGTCATATTTGAAGATTATGTGAAGTAGTAAAAGGCAGAAAGGAGGATAGATTTAACACATTTTATGATCTTTATACTGAAGAAATAATAAAAATTAAAAGGGGATTATTGGAATAAGCAAAATACAGGTTATCATAATCCAGACAAGATTGAGGGAAGCAACCAGAGGATTGAAATAATTATTTCAGCATCATTAGTTGAGGAATTGTAGCCACCAGTTGTGAATCATATTTCCAATTTAAGGCCTTGATTCACAGTACTGAGGAAAGTTTACTCTCTTCATAAGGACTATTTTCAGGGAGTGGCAACCAACAGTTTGTAGACCGGATCTAGCTCACAAGGAAGATCTGGTGCAGAATAGCACAGAGGATTGGGAAATAAGCATCTGCACCAAGCCATCTGTTCCTTCTGTAGCATCTTGGTCCCTGGCTCCCCTTGCTGTTTCATGTGTGCACTTATCCCTGCTGCAGAGGGGCTGGGTGTCTGCAGTGAGAATAAGTGCAGGTGGCTTGAGCTTTCAATGGAGCAGAAATTTGCAGCCTGAGTTGCAAGTTCCAGGCCGCAGGAGCAATAGGCTGCTGCTGACCCCTGATTTATGTGATTAAAATTACGCACATGCTTAACTGTTTTTTCTGAATTAGGGCCTGTGATCTTTATTAGAGCCATGGCTGCTAGTGGATGCTGAGGTAGCAGCTGAGTTGAAGAACACTTCTCTTTTTTTTTTTTTTTTTTTTATATCTGTGCTTAGGGAAATCATTAGGGAATTTTAATCTGGATGTAGAACTTTTGCCCTGAGATGAGAGTTGTGTACTGATTTCTACCTGGAATTATATATATTATATCTTGTCTGCCTATGTCCTTAGACCAACACAGCTACAACCTAAACCCCTGCAAACTATTTCATTTGTGTTTTATACCCTGCACTGGCTAGCAGGTCACTTCTACATGAGTTTCAAAGTGCTGTAGGGTTTGTCCTTTTTTCCTTTTTAATCTATAGATATATATTTTTGGTAGAATTATGCAAAGAGATTTAGCTGTCTGTCCCAAAGGAGATGCTGTAAGAATCAGAAAAAAGTCTGTTTCAGTAGCTGATTTTTGGTTCTGGATTTCAATCCAGCCAGTAGAGAGAGATCAAATAAGTGTTTTGAGACAGATATTACACTTGATCTGAGCCTTCAAGAGGCCGACACACACACACCCCCCCCCATCTCTGTTTTTTATTCTGAATTTGCATTTTTAGTTCTTTCTTCTAAGACACTTTTCATGAAGATGCACTTTTTAAATACAAAATGGAGATTGTCCTTTGCACTTATAGCTCACAGATCAGGAAGACCTATAAAAACAGGCTTTTCATCTCCCAAAAGTTTGCCCTGCCTCTTAGAAATCCAAGTGATCCCAAGTATAGCCCATTTCAGGCCTTCATGAAAAACACAGCTTTTTGTTCTGTTTGCAAATGGTGGGCATTATAAGCTCCCTGTATTTTTTTTTCTGTGAAGATGGCCAGTGTTTATTCATTTCTGTTGCTTTGGGTATTTTGCTTATTTGCACAGGGAAACATTAAGTACAGCCTATTTCCTCAGAAGTGTTTACACTAAGTTAAGCCATGTAAAGGTTTGTCCAGTGAGAGAAGCTTTAGAAATACTTGCATTAATATCAGTAATAGACAGTAAAAACAGTACTAAAACTCATTTGATTTGGTTTCCTACTACCTTTATTAAAACATCTCAAGCTGGTTTACAATTTTTTTTAATAACTTTACAATTTCCTTGTGAGGTAGAAAAAGATTATCACAGGCAATGCTCATTTTCAGCAACACCTGGTAAGAGCAGCAACTCCTTACTAGCAACATTTCCCCTGACATTCCCTTAAACACCAGTCAGCTAGAATCAAGTAGCACCAGGCCACTGACATACTGCTTTTAACAGGCATCAGTGGTATCCTCATGTTGCATATAATGAAACTGAAGCCTCATCTTCACTACTAAAATGTATCTTTTTACCTCTGGGTAAAAACATGCATGAAATATCCCAAAGGAAGAACACAATGAAAAAAAGCACTTGTACTGTGAGGTAAACTCACCTAGGTCAACCCTATGCCACCATCTCTGTGAGTTCATTTCTTGGAAAATCTGTCTTCATTGTATTAGTTATCCTGGAGTAAAAACACAGCTATTCTTGCAGCAAAGGCAAACTCTGAAGCTTCAAGACTCTCAACAATGTTACCTAGGAAACCTGTGTAAGGGCTTTCATTAGAGAAGTGATTCTTCCATTCTATTTGGCACTGGTAAGGCTGTACCTCATGTACCATGTCCAGTGTGGGAACCCACACTTTTAAGAAAGTTGTGAACAGATTGGAAAGAGTCCAGTAGAGGGCAACAAAAATTATTAGGGGCTTAGAAAGCATGACTTACGAAGAAAGGCTGAAAGATCTATGGTTATTTAATCTGGAGAAGAGAAGACAGAGGGGTGGGTTGTTAACAGCCTGAAGGCCAGTTACAGGGTGGATGGAGACAGACTATTCTCTGTGGCCATAAGGGACAGGGCTAGGAACAATGACCTCAAGAGCAGCAGAGGAATTTTAGATTGGATATTAGAAGGAATTTTTTGCTAAATAGAGTAGTTCTGGAATCTCCATCAGTGGTAATTTTCAAGAGCAGGTTGGAGAGACACTTGGCTGGGATGGCTTAGTCAGGCATGATCCTGCCTTGAGCAGGGGTCTGGATTAGATGACTTCACAAGGTCTTATCCAGTCCTACAACCCTATGAACCCAGGTTACCTGATGCCCAGTAACTCAGGTCATTGAAAGCCATGGTTGACAAGGTTGGGTTGGAGGTAGGCCAGTGCTTCCAACATGGCCCTTGCTGCTAAATGCAGTGCAAGCAAAGTCCTCCCCAGTGTTGCCACTTCTTCCTGCTGTACAGCTGTAAGGCAGTGTGGGCAACCCCCATCACCCAACTGTGGTGTGGGCAAAGACCCCTTCCACCTCAACTATGCAGTCTAGACACAAGTCTCCACAGGGCAGATCTACATGTTGCTAACCTTTGGTGGTGAGAACTACAGAAGCCATTTCATCAGCAGCAAATGCGGATGGGGACAAGATGATAGCCACCCAGGTTACACATCTTCCACAAGGCCCCTTCAGACCCAGATACTCTGATTCTAGAAGCAGTTCAGTCTGAATCACAATGTTTGGCATGCGAGAGAAGTGGGTTGTGAGGGATTTTCAAGGGAGTTGAGATTCATAGGCCGTTGATCACACCCAATGCTAATAAGGGGACCCTAGGAAAAAACAATGGTCATAGACCATGACTCAGTTTCCCTGCTCCCTAGTGAATTAGCCAAGAGATCCTTATTTCAGAGGAATGGGCAGGAATACACAAATCTGAACCTAAACTGTATAACCCCACCACACACAAAGGCTGAGGGGTGGAAGTCTGAAATGTGTGTCAAACCCTGAGGACAAATTCTGAGGGTCCTGAGACCTTGCCACTGGTAGTGAGTATGTTTGTTTATTCTCTGCTGTATGGGGTTGTTCTTGTTAATATTGCCTGATTGATAACA
The DNA here is from genome assembly GCF_000455745.1 of Alligator sinensis. NCBI lineage: Eukaryota > Metazoa > Chordata > Crocodylia > Alligatoridae > Alligator > Alligator sinensis. Next base: position 4,901,718 of record NW_005841835.1, read on the forward strand.
TCCCAAGAAACTAGTGTATGGCTTGAAGAACTTGCTTTGGCTTCTCTTGCACTTCTCTGGATAAAATCCCCCAGAGACATCCTGGATGCAACAGGGAATGAAAATGAGGCTGTAATAGAACAAGCCCTTGTCCTTATGGTGTAAGCCTATTTATTTACCCAGCATGTCAAAACAACAAGGTTCTTGAACTCAAGTTGCTGTGTTCTTACACGTGGCAGGGCTAGGGTGGAGACAGGGACAGGAGTCACACTGCTCTACAGTACAGCCTAGGTGGACCCAAGGCACCAGGCAGATCCTACCATGACAGAATGACTCACAAATCCAGAGGCACATAAGGACCATGGAGAACAAGCCATTGCACAGGAAAGCCAGCAATTCGGCTACATACAAAAAGCTCAAAGCAGATTCAGTCTGTTGTGCAACTTTCTGTAAGTCTCATGAATTTGAGGAGAGGCTGAGGGAGAAGAGGAGGAGGGAGGAGAAGAGAAGACTGAGAGGTGATTAAATAGCAGCCTTCAACTACCTGAAGGGGGGTTAGAAAGAGGGTGGAGCTAGACTGTTCTCAGTGGTGGCAGATGACAGTGTAGTACAAATACATTAGATTTTAGACATAAGGCTTGAAATTAGACATGATGCTTTATTTTTGCAATATGCTTCTGTATTCAACATGGCTTGCTAACAGCTTCTGCATATAGGTTAAAGACAGCTTTACACACAGAGTTTCACAGTCGCACCTGTTGAATGACCTAGAATTACACAAAGATAAGGGGTTACTAAAGGACATTGAGTTTACCACAGCTTCCCCAACATGCATGCGCCTTCATCTATCCCATAATAAGTTGAGTCTAACTTAAAAGGCCCTGACATCCTGTGGAAACTTAGACGTAACGGTAAAATTGTGAAACCGCCAATAGTCGTAAGACACGCTACAGTTCTTGGTTTAGGTAAGCTATAAAAGACCCTCAGACAAAGACTGGGGGTCGACACTGCTTTGGGTTACTCAACCCCTTTGTCGACCGATTGCGCAATCAATAAACTTGTAATGGGCTCAGCCTGAGTGTGACTCCCTCCTTGAGGTGTTTGGGAAAGGCCTCCAGGGGCACGAAACTTGCAATTTGTGCAACAATTTGGCGATCCAGCCAGGAGAACGCCTTTGGAGCTACTCCGAGGGTCAGGCAACGAGAACGGCGAAGGGGGACGTGGGCGTGGCCACCAGACCGATTTGGAGTCTGCCACGGTCCCTGGGTATGCGAGTCGAGACACCCGGAAAGTTAAAGGCTATCCTTTAAAGGAGTCAACCAGGCTGAGTGGGTCCGAAGAGAAGG
>NW_005841835.1:4910415-4911591 GCF_000455745.1 Alligator sinensis
TGATGCTTTATTTTTGCAATATGCTTCTGTATTCAACATGGCTTGCTAACAGCTTCTGCATATAGGTTAAAGACAGCTTTACACATAGAGTTTCACAATCGCACCTGTGCAATGACCTAGAATTACACAAAGATAAGGGGTTACTAAAGGACATTGAGTTTACCACAGCTTCCCCAACACGCATGCGCCTTCATCTATCCCATAATAAGTTGAGTCTAACTTAAAAGGCCCTGACATCCTGTGGAAACTTAGACGTAACGGTAACATTGTGAAACCGCCAATAGTCGTAAGACACGCTACAGTTCTTTGTTTAGGTAAGCTATAAAAGACCCTCAGACACAGACTGGGGGTTGACACTGCTTTGGGTTACTCAACCCCTTTGTCGACCGATTGTGCAATCAATAAACTTGTAATGGACTCAGCCTGAGTGTGACTCCCTCCTTGAGGTGTTTGGGAAAGGCCTCCAGAGGCACGAAACTAGCAATTTGTGCAACAACAGAACAAGGAGCAATGGTCTCAAGTTGCAGCAAGGGAAGTTTAGGTTGGATATTAGGAAGAATTTTCTCACCAGGAGGGTAGTAAAATGCTGGAACAGGTTACCCAGAGAGGTGGTGGAAGCTCCATCCTTGGAGGTTTTCAATACCTGGCTAGACAAAGCCTTGGCCGGGATAATCTAGTTAGGGATGGTCCTGCTTTGAGCAGGGGGGTGGTTAGATGACCTCCTGGTCACCTAGTCCAACCCTCGTTTTCTACGATTCTAGAGATCGGCAGTGAACAGCACACACAATTGCCCGTGGGGGTGATGCGCAAATCCTACACTGGGTTCTGCCATTTTTAAATCAGTCTGTGCATGCTGAACTGTTCTGTTACAGGTACTGACCGGTTCCAAACACTTATATCTATACCAGGCCTTTGGGGTGCCAAAAGGCCAGGCATCAAGGGGGAAGACCGGCTGCCCCCAGGGGGCCCTTGCCCACCCCTTGGCATCAGCAGAGAACACGAAGGCCTGCAAGAGCCACGCTGTGGAGACAACGACCGACCCGCCCGGGTCACTCCTGGGCTAATGAGAGTGGATGATTTGTGTTAGCACCGCTGGAGGTGGGGGGGTGGGGAAGGGGCTGTGGGGCCCTCATGATACAGAGGCCAGGGCCGGGAAGAGCTACCCCCGCGGGGGGG
>NW_005841835.1:4912132-4990521 GCF_000455745.1 Alligator sinensis
GCTTCACGCCTCCCCGGGGCGGGGCGGGGCGGGGCCCGGCCCTTCCGGGGTCGGTCGCTTGGTTGTCTGGCCGTGGGCGCCCTGAGTACAGGCCGGCGCCCGCCCCTTCCTCGGGCTCCTACCGCCCGCGAGCGTGTTCCTGGGGGCCCCGCGAAGCTCCCTTAAGGCAGCGCTTCTCAGCCTTTTCTGTGCCAGGGCCCATTTGTAAACATTGGTGGCCAGTCCTGACCCGTTGCCCCCAGTTCCGGGGTCGGTCGCTTGGTTGTCTGGCCGTGGGCGCCCTGAGTACAGGCCGGCGCCCGCCCCTTCCTCGGGCTCCTACCGCCCGCGAGCGTGTTCCTGGGGGCCCCGCGAAGCTCCCTTAAGGCAGCGCTTCTCAGCCTTTTCTGTGCCAGGGCCCATTTGTAAACATTGGTGGCCAGTCCTGACCCGTTGCCCCCAGGCTCCAGCCCCCCCAGTGTGTGGAGCAGAGGCAGAGCAACCCCTCGCAGGCTGGAGCTCTGCCAGCCTGCGAGGGGAAAGCCATGGTTTCCCACGTTTTTCTCCTTTGAAGGAGAATCCTTTTTTAAAGTTTGTTCCTGATCCTTTTTCTATATTCTTGTGACCCACTTTTGGGTCACAACCCATGGGTTGAAAAACGGTGCTTTAAGGGACTGGGGGAGCCCGGTCAGGATGTTGTGGCTCCTGGAGAAGCAGGCTTGCTCGGTGCTCCTGGTGCCTTGCAGCCTGAGCTTCCCCAGTTCTTGTTTGTGAATTTTGTAGGGTCCCAGGATTGTAAGCAATGACTTAAGAGTGAGTGGAAAGAATGGGAAACATGTGTGCAGTTTGGTGGCTGTTTTCTGTAGAACTCAGTAGCCTCAGATATAAGTTTGCTCAGTTGTCTGCCGGTCTAACTCGCTGCAGTCTGACAATACCTTTTTTTTTTGTTTTTGGTAGTTGCACAGGCCATACTGGTCAAGTGAAGCAGGTATGACAGCTGCTTCATATCGCTCAGGCCCGTAAACATCTTGACTCTCCAATACTGAGGGACCGCAGCATTAAGGACCTGAAAACCCTAAAGATTAAAGCCCACATTCTTTCAGTTTTCCTATCTATAAAATGAATAAGAACACTTGCCTACCTTTCCAACTGGAATTTTGTGAAGATTAGTTAGCATTTTGCTATTAGACATGCCTCCCAGCATCTGTACTAATTCTTTGTTAATTAAAGGAACTGAGTGGAGTGAAGAATTCCTCTTCTCTGGCCATCACAATGTGTCTCCTATTCTGAAATCACTTTTCTTCTTGTACTGTGCAGTGCAACCAAAATATCAAGTCTTTAAACTTATGTGAAAAACAAAAGATCAGCCACATTCCTAAAGATGACACAATCTGTCCACCGGCTTAAAAGAGAGATCCCAACTATGCAGTTAGTCCAGTAAAAGATGTAATCAGAAATCCCTTGCTTTTTGCCTATTTTCTGGATCACCATGGCTACAGCCACAGTTTAAATTAGCTGAAAGGCTATTAACCGTTTTAAAAACAGTAGTTTCTATTGCTGCTTTTAGTGTTTCACAAGTTATTCAAAGCCTGGCCATGTTGGTGCTGCATCTAGGTTCAGAATCCTAGTGTTTTCACTATGGAGAAGTGAGTGAGGGGGCTTAACAGAATTTAGCCACAGCAATTTTATTTCATAACAAGGTGGTTCTAGCCTAAAACACAGTCTACTGTTGGGACACATAGGGATATCTTTTGTGATGGAGTGGCTTACTCGTACTGTAAACTGCTGCAAAATAGACTATCAGCCAATGAAAGTGTAGCAGCTGCAATAACTAGTATCAAACACAAACATTACAGTCCACTTATCACACTATACAAAGACATTGTGTAAGGCTAGCACACTAGTATATACAAAAGTGTGGATTAATAGGGTTTAGCTTTGCTATAGGGATTATTCTTTACTCATAATTTAAAAGCTGCTTGAATAAACATGCCTCTTTAGCTTTTTAAACTGCTAATCTCCAAGTTATTCCCATTCAGAAACCTTGCTAAATTTTCACATGTTGAAATATCTATATAGAAGCCAGAATGAAATGTATAGTTGTTACTTTATTCGCAGAAAAAAAGATTCTCTGGGGAGCTTTGAGGGATGCATGTTTTTAATCTGTTAAATGCATATCTCTACCTCCACTGACAGGATAACAAAAATCATGAATAGTTTTCAAAACACTGTCCTTTTTGTGGAGTGGGGGAGATAGAACAGCTCAGGCTGTGTGCACATGTAGGTATGTGATTGGTAATGCTGGCTTAGAGAAATAAGTAAAACTTCATTTTCTTGAGTAAATGAGGTATTCTAACATTAGCCTAGGGTCTAAAAACATGTTTTTCCCCCTCTTGCTATCCAGGGTTTAGATTGAGCATTGAAAAGAGGAAAACCTCTTGCTTGAGAGAGATTTACGATATGTATTATATGAATGTGAACAAAAAGATTGAAAGTTTAGCCTATGTTATGTGTTTTTAGTAGTTTGGTAAATAGAAAAAAGTTGTATAAACTTGCTATTTAGGTCACTAGTTTTTCTGCCTTCATAAGAATTGCTAACCCCATCTGCTTTCCTGCAAATTGACTTGGGGCCTGATCTTAAACTTAATCCAGCCGTTCTCCCTGCATAAAGAATGGAGGATCAGGCTCCTTTCCAGATAGGAGTAGTATTAAGACAGTTCCAGTGCTTACCCAGTCATCTTAGTATTTTAATTGCTTTGCCTCCAAACTACTGCTAGCAGTTCTGTATATTTACTTTATTTACATTTGAATCTCTTTCTGTATAGTGTGCTTTTAGATTTTTTTTCTTGCATATTTTAACCTTCAAATGTCTGCCCCCTTTAAAAAATATATTTTGAAGTCATCAAGAAGTAAATACATACCCATAATATTTGGTGCCATTAGACCAGTGTTTCCCAACCTTTTCCAGCCCAAGGCACACTTGTAATAAACATTTTCCATGGCACACCTGTTGAGGCATTCCCCATCCTCATACCTATTGTAGCTCATTGCCATGGCAAAATTCTGTGGCACACCTGTTCATTTCTGACAGCACGCTGATTGGGAAACACTGAATTAGACAGTCCCTGTTAGAGTAGATGTCAAGGGTGTGCTTTTTGGTGCTGTTATGGCTGCCTGTGCATGGATCATTTTTCTTGTTAAAACTCTAGAAGTTTGCCATACCTGTGAAAATTAGCCTAAAATCACAACTATGGGAGTGAGTAGGGAATTCTGGGCACAGTTCTGAGAACGGCTGAGCATCCTGAACTCAGGTTGATTCAAGTAAGAGTTTACCTGAGCATAGGACAGTACGCTAAATTTGGGGCAGCCTCTAGTGGCTTATTTGGTTGGGGAAAAAAATCTGTTTGGCTTTGATAAGCATTGCAGATGTTTTTCACTTCTCAGGATCAAGTCTTGTGAGAAAAACAGTTAACTGCAATAGAAATGAGGTGTACATGAATGCGTATGCATATGATTAGCAATTATTAACAAAACACCTGGTAGTATAAGATGAAGGGGCTTTTTTGTAGTCCTTAAAAGTAAATTTTTGCACTTGGTGTGCACCTTTGTTTTTGCCAAGGAATATTATTCATAGAGCATTGGTATTTATGTACTTTGAGTCAATTGCATAGAAAGGAAAATTGTTTGTATTTTAAAGTTGGTTCAGTTGTGTGGGAAAGATTATGTTGCATAGTCTGGGTTTTGCTTAACTTGGGAATTCGTTAAAGATTCACCTTCCACCCACTGGCAGTAGAAAATTTTAATTTACATTCTTCCTTAAGAATTGAAGGTGTGATCTGGAAAAATGCTCAGCACCCACAGCTCCTACAAGGAATTGTGACCATTGGCATGCCTTTGAATCAGGGACATAATTTAGCACTTCCTCCCTTCCCCCCCATATTTTTGTTGTAACACTAGCAAGTCATAAACTATACGAAGACATTGTGTTGGCTGTTTGGTGTTGCTTCTTTCTTCTCTCTAACCAGTTAAATAAAAATCAATATTATTAATATAGCCAAAATATTTTAGTGTAATTGTTGGTGTAACCTGCTCTAACAGACTGGCTTAAGCTGATAGAAGTTAAGAAGCTATGTTAATGCAATAGCAGTGCCATGGCTTAACTAAAGAATATTTTTTTTAAATAGATTTTCTTCAAATATTCACAGTATATAGTAACTTATTTAGGGAATGACTGTTTGCTGTCTTCAGTTACAATTCTCATTTCAAACCTTTCCTCTTCCCTCACATAAAAATGCAATCAGGGACAGAATTTTTGTTGTCCTGTACAAGTCCTGTATGCTTCTGTGACATTCTTTAATACAGCTTAATGGTGTAATTTTTGTGATGATGCTTGTTTTGCCCTTTTGAAGCTTAACCTTGGAGATGATGTGGTGAAAATTGTAATTGATTGGAGCAAGCTTCAAAGCACATCAGCACTCCAGCCAACGTTGCTCTTTAGTGCACTTCAGCAACATATTTTATTTTTGCAGGTAAATATTTTATTGGACGTTTTAAACTTGGCCAGATATCACCAATTAAATGTAGTTAGATTTATTTCTCTAAAACTTCAATTGTTTTGCTCTAGAATTGCTAAATTTAGAAAGAGGAAGATGCAAATATATTATTTATACCTTTGGGATTCCACCACACTTCACAGGTACTCAAACTTGTTATCTTATAGAGTTATCAGAACAGTTATGGGAATAGCCTACCAGGCTGCTGTGGGTAAGGAGATTGAACAAATGCAGTTTCGTTGATTTCCTAGACTTGCATTGTAAATTCAGCACATTTTCCATCTATGGTGGGTTATAATTAAGCAATAAGACACGGCAGGTGTGTGTCATGCTATGATAATGATTCCATGCGTTGGGTGAGTTTTGAGGCACATGGAGTGCTTTCAGTGGTTCAAGAAGTGGCATTATCCCAGCATGACACATCCTGGAGTGTCGTAGTGCAATTAAACATATTTTCAGCATAGTTTTTTAGATAGAGTAATTTCTTTGACATTAATGCCTCATCTTTGCCAAGTAGCCAGTCCCTATTACTGTCACTTTAGTTAACTATTTGAAACTTTCTGGCACTGTCAAAAATAGTAGCTATAGTTGCATGTTGTGTGTGGTATAGTTTTGATAGCTTTTAATGTTTACCAGTTAATAACTAGTGGTATTGATGGTTCATGACATAACATTTATGAGGTGGTGAAGTGCATGCATCTTTTTTTATTTTTTTTTAATTTTACCTATTCTGTGACTCTATTGAATTTAAGGCAGCAGAGGGAAAAGAACTCATTACATTTGCTTGTCTGTATGTATAAGAAACAACTCTCTTACTTTTGTGGGGAGGAGTTTCCATCAATTCAGCAAGCAAAAAGAATAAATGCAAGATTAAAAGCAAGTAAAAATTATGTGCAGTCTCCTTCTGGCTATACCATACCCATTTCATTCCTTTTCAGGAAACCTGACTGGCAGAAATCCTGCCATTTTAGAAGTAGTAATTAACTCTGGTTTTGTAGGGCAGAAATAAGGCATAAAATTCAGGTGAGACATTAACTGTAGAAAGGGGAAAATCTGGGGTATAATTTGTGTTTACCTCTTATGCAGGAGTTATTTCAGTAAAATGATAACCATTTATTTTGCAGCTAAGAATCAGTCCCTTCTCATTTAATTTCATGACCTAAGTAGATAATCAGCCATATCAAGAAAAGCCTGTGTCTGAGATAACACCTATATATTTCATGTCTGTTCTCTCATACTCTTTGGGCAACTGCAGTTTCAAGTGGAGAATTTTGTGATGTGGTGGTAAAGTAAGGGCTTTACAGAGTGAGAGCACTGGCTTTCATGTTAAGGAGGAAAAATACTAAGCCTTAGTGTTCTGAGTAGGCATTTGAATGACATGTTAATTAAGTGGTATTGGTGCCAAAGTCTGAAGCTGTGATTTGGCTTATAACAGATGAGTAACAGACTGATTTGCTCATAGATTTTGGGTTTCATACTACACATGCACACGCGCGTAAAAAGCCAGATCACAAGGATCTAAAATATGTGTATATCAGTATTTAGAAGTGCTGTACTTTTAGTTGGTCTTGGAGTGAATTGTAAATTGATATTGTGTGGTCTCTCACATTTTTAATCACTGTATTTTAGAAACTATATTTAAAAATGCATGGCCATTTTAAATTCTACTATATTATTTTTGTTCAGCCTCTTTTAGAAAAACTCCAGTCGTCAATTAAAGAGGAAAACACAGGCCACGATGAAACTACAGGTAAAGCAGAAAGCAAGACATGTGATAAGAGTTCAAAGTTAGCTGATAATAACTCACAGATAGAAGAAAAATACACAAGTTATGATTCTGGAGATCTGAAAGAAGCTCGTATTAATTTTGATCCAGAGGTGGTGCAGATAAAAGCTGGAAAGGCAGAAGTAAGTGACCTAGATTTGAGAAACAACAATTCTTTAATTTTAAATGTGAACAATGACATAAATATATACCATCATGCTTATTACCTGCAGATTGACAGGCGAATATCGGCCTTTATTGAGAGGAAACAAGCAGAGATCAATGAAAATAACGTCAGGGAATTTTGCAATGTTATTGATTGTAATCAAGGTAACTATCCAGTCAGTGTTTAATCTTCCTAGCAATTACTACTTTTCATTTAAAAATGTGCAGTTTATAGTTTAAAACAGACTTTATTTTAAAAATAACTCGAGTTTAGACAGTTGCATGTGTGATATAGAAATCATTGGGAGAGGTTACTTTCTTGGTATTAAAGGTTAATAGCATCTGTACTGAAAAGAATATTATCCTTGTTTTTAAAACTTAAGTTTAAATGTGATGTCTGCTTTATGATGTTATTTTGTTGCTGACTTTTTAATAGGAACACAATTTAACTGAATTAAAATGCAGAAATGTCTTATCAGTTATATGTTGCAAGTTGAACAAAGATTTTTTTTTTTTTTTTAATACTACTTTATAATTCAAATAAATTACTAGGTAGTTTTTTAAATGGGTCTTGCATTAAACAGTCAGGCTTTTGTTCTGTACAGTCACTGTCAGCTTCTGAAGACAGTCATTTTATAACCTTAGTAGTAAGGTATTGAAGTTTCTCTGTATTCTTTCATTATAGTTCCAGTGTATATGAACCTAGATGTGCATAACAACATCTGTGACTCTCATAGTTTTGGATATGAAAGATCATTATAAGTTGTTATAAAATGAAATGTTTATATGCTTTATTAAATAGAGTTGGAATGAATAAACATTGTAAAATGTTAAAATAACCTTAGAAAGATTGAAAGTTACAAGCTACCGTAAAAGATGCTAGATAAACATTTATTTAAGTCACTTGATATTTCTAAAGTTGTAGTAAGTGAATTTGCATAATAAAGAGAATGCGTATTCTAGAATTTTTGTATTTATGTTCATAATGTTAATGGAGCTGCGAGTGAATATGGACAGGAATAATATACAAATGTTATGGTACAAGTTAATGTACAGTGCTCTAAGAGTTTACAATTCAATAAACCATATAAGCCACAGACTATCAACATAAGGAGGTTGAGGGGTGGAACAAGAATACTAAATCAGACTGTGCTCCAATAAGAGAGAAATATAGTAGAAGAGGGAAACATTGGAGAAACAGCTTTAAAAAAGCACTTGGGGGAAGGCCATTATGAAATAATCACTTGCATACTGTACACACGCTTTACCCCAAATTTGGGGTGTGCGCCTTAGGGTAAGTCCACCAGCATTATGTATATGCACAACTTTACAGAAGGGAGTTGCCCCATCGAATACAATGAGGCTAGGCAAATGTGTGAAGTTTACTCAACTAGGGCATGTGTCTTTTACATGTATAGAACGAGGACATTTAAGCTAGAAGTGGCAAAACCAATAATGTAATAGGGTGTTTTAATTTACGAACGAGTACTTTGGGCAGTACAGTGTTTCACTACCAGGATGCTGTGATACCTTCAGATGCCATGTGATCCTCTTAAGGGTGCCACCCAGTATTAGCACTGGTAAGTGTGGAAACACAAACACATGATTCATAAGATAAAACCAACAGATTTCAAATAGGAATCCATAGTGTCAAAAACAGGACAAACTGACCTGTCATTGTCTTTGAATTTTTTTGCAACATGAGAATTGTTCTAGTATTTTTCCTTAGCCAAAAAAATGAGCAGAAACTAAGAACTTGCATGTCTGAGAGATGGCTCGAGTCTAACAAGCTTGAGAACTATTGACTTAGGGTCACATTCTTTTTCAAAATTTCCTTAGAGAACAGCTGTGCCAGAACAGATGCAGTTTTCACACCTTACCCTGGATTTAAAAGTCATGTAAAAGGTAAGCAGTCATTTCTAATACCCATGCACTTACTTATTTTCCAGAAAGAAAAGCTCTGATTAACATTGGTGGGTGGGACAAAAGAAGATCAAATTTGGCTCAATTTGGGTGTTTAAAAAATGAGTCTTTTATAGAACATTTTAAAAAACCATGGAAACTTTTGTATTGATTTCAAGGTTAATGAAAGCAGTTTTGAATGGTTTCCCTGCAAGATTTTGGATTCAAAGACTGCTGCAATGTGCTAATGCATGAGAATCTGAAAGAGTATTTTGCTAGAAGCAAAAGCAAACTAGTCTGTTGCCATTGACAGAGATAAAAGATGTTTTTAAAGGGTGAGCAGAATAGATGCAGGCTTAAGAATTGTTTGGTTTTAATGGTCTATGACTAATCTAGATGAAGAATTCGATTTTTTTTTTAATTAATTTTTTTGTTTCCCTGTTGAATTTAGGGGAAAACACAAATTCTAAGCATAGCTGTGTTGTACTGCACAGCTGTACAGTTTGTGATTATCACAAGGATTGCATCGTTGTTTTAATACTCCTTTGATTTCATTTGTTGCTGAGTAGGACTCTCCTATTGAGAGGAGCCTGTCCTTGCCCCGTCTGGGTGAAAGGGCTTGTTCTCTTCTCCAACCTATTCCATTCTTTGGCTAGTGCTTCGACAGAAAAGATTTTGCACTTGCCTCTTCTGCTCCATACTATTCTAATGGTTTTAAAGGGGCAGGAGAGACTAGATTGTAGCAGGTGGAGTTCTATGGGACTGACAGTCTGGCTTGTTTCTCAAGTATTTTAAGAAGGGAAAATTAAAGAAAATAGAGCAAATGGTCTTAAAAAGAGAGAGATGCATAGCCAAGTTAAGTGTGTAAAATGTGCCTAATAATGATGTTCAGCCACATATACAACTTGCTATTTTAAACACAAATACAAACATAACTCTTCTCCTTTCCTGAAAACTAGAATTATACCTCTGCTGTCTACTTTCTTCTCCCCTTCAGAAAAAATAAATCTCAGAAGGTACTGTCAACTAGTTTCACAGTATATTTCTAAACTTAACCAGTTCAGGCAAAACTAACTAAATTCAGATTCTGGGTTAAAAGGGAGATGGCAGAAGTGAATCTCAGACATAAGAACTGTTCTACTGAGAACTGTTGGTCAGTGTATCTTGAGGCAGGTAATTGCAGAGTGTCAGGTGATCTCAAATGGCACAGTATTATAGGGAAGAAAACATGGCCCTTCAGGTAGCTAAAACCCAAACTGCTCAGAACCTTTTCTAGGTCAGAACCAGCACTGTGAATTGCAATTGGAAAGGAATGAGAGTGAGCCAATGTAGATTGAGGAGTACACATGTAATAGACTTCCTGCAAGAGATGCCAGGGTAGTAGAGAGGCTGTATGCTGAGTCATCTGAAGTTTTCTGCGTGGTTTTCAGATATATCCAAGAAGAACACGCAGCCAGAAACCCACCTAGAGGGGGCTGAGGAGTGGGTAATATTTATTAACCTTGATGCAAAGATATGTCAAAATCTTTTAGCCATGCATAGAGGGTGGGAAGGGAGAAGCCTACTGAGCACCTGGAAGCAGCTGCAGATCCAACAATATCCCCAAATTGCTAACCCAAGTAACAGATTGAGAGCTCCTTGCTAATACTTTTTTGATTCTCCCAGATAGCCTTTCCCATCTAATCTCAAAACAGACTGGATTTGTACCATTTCCCATAACATTAGGTTATGACTTCTTCTTTACTCTTCTACCTACAATATCTTATATCCAGTCCTCGGCTTTACTTTGACATTATATCTGTATAATCAGCAGGGATCCTGGTTTTCTCTCATAAAAAAAATCCCAATATTTGGTTTTAAAAAAGTAACTCAAAATCCACATTTTTCAATGATTAAAATGAAACACCATTAATATATAGATGTAGATATAGTGGGTGTTTCATTTTAATCCAAGAAAAATGTGGGTTTTGGGTTACTTTTTTTTAAAACTGAAAATTGGGAATATTTTTTAAATCACAGAAAACCAGGATCCTTGATAATCAAATTAGTGCCTGATGGACCAATAAATTTTCATTCTAAAAAGTCCTGATATTTCACTCCTTGTAAGTGAGAGGAGAAATTGCCCTTACTACAAATAAATTGCAATGAAAGCCCTAAGTTACAGTTTTTATCCATCCCTTAATTTTAGTTAGGAAATTAGTTTTATTTAGCCTCTAATCTAAAATGTTGCTAGGACTTTATTACATGGGAAACTGTAATGGAATTGACTTGTTGATTAATTAATATTATTGGTTTAAAAAGCATTTTCATTTTCTTGTTAGTCAAAGAGAAGCTCCTGGTATGAGAGACTGACTTATACTTTAAGTGTGTATATGAACTAATCTTGTCTCCTCTTAATTTAGTTTCTAGAGTTGTAAATACCTATGGCCCTCAAACTAGATCCGAAGGAGCACATGGATCCAATAAAGCCAGTATCCCTGTTCGTGACTGTGGAAACCAGGCTGTAGAGGAAAGACTACAAAACATTGAAGCACACTTGCGGTTACAAACAGGTTTATATCAGGTTTTCTAAATACAATTTAACATTCTGATCTTGCATGGTAACTGTTTTTAATGCTGTCCAGTTGGGTGATGTTTCCAGTTTGGTCTCTAACCCTAAAGGTTATGGTCTGGATCATATATAGCCTGGTAGTTAACTTATCCAGAATGTGGGAGACCTGGGTTTAATGTCCTTCCCTGCAAGGATTCAAACCCAATGTTTCCCATTTCCTAGGAGAGTGCCCTAACCAGAAGGCTATCAGTAGTCTGGGTAGGAGAACTCCTCCTTTCCCTCCTTCAAGCTGTACCACTGCAAAAAAGGTTGCAGGATTCATTGGGTCAGTCATCTGGGTGGAAGAAGAGACCTAGGTCTCAATCTTTGAAATCCATTAAACCAGAAGCATGCTGCCTCTTGTGTTTTTCTTGTGACCTAGGGAATCCTGAATGGCTGCCACTGCAGTCTGTGGAGAGCTAGGGCCAATCAATCCATGTTAGGCATTTTTTGGAAAAGGATTGCGGTAGAGGAGCCTTTTTTCTGAGTTGTATTCCAGCTTAGGCTTAGGCTGCTCAGGCCTCTAAAACTGAGATGCTTCTGTGCATGTGCAGAAGTATAACTTTCAGATGCCTGAGGAACTTCAAGGTCACAAGCTGTGTGACTTGGAGTTGAAGCGCCCCCAGAGTTAGGTGGCAGCTAAGTCGGAGTTTCAGATTCAGGATTGTTCTTTGCTCAGCACTGCTACTCAGAGCAGTTCCAGCCCAGAACTGCTCTTTTCCTTCTACAGTAGAAGATGGCAGCACTAGGAGGAAGAAGATGGAAGGAGTTTTAAGTAAAAGCTGCTGAGTGGTGAGCAGAGAGCAGGCGGAAACCCAGGAAGGCAGGCAGCCAGTCACAAAATGGCTGAAAACCAGGAAGGCAGGCAGCCAGTCACAAAATGGTCTGCATGTGTTTTAGAAGTAATAAAGTTAAGTGACAAAACCATATATTTAATGCTTATTTCAACACTGCCTTGAAGGGAGGAGGCCTGGATCAACTGATGGAAACAAATTAGAGCTGGAAATGACATTTAAATGTAGAGGGGAAAGCAGCAGATGGCATAAAAGCATCAGGCTACATCAGGCACTACTTCAGGTGAAACCAGATAGGCTGCCAAGATTAAAAATAATCTGAAATCTACTCCTGGGCTAAAGAATTACTTCAATTTATAGACTGTCTTGCATCATAACAGCTGAAGCCACATGTTGCCCATTTGTCTAGTTTAGGGGTAGGCAACCTTTTCTAGCTTCAGGCTAGAATGACCCATCTTGGGTCACAGGTGGGCAGACAGGCAGTAGGTCTCAGTCACTGGTGCCACTGATTCTTATGGAAGCACAGGGAGAAGTGTCTCCTGCTGCTGCCTGTCCCTTCCACTGAAGCCCAAGGTCTGCGGGTCAGGTGCCGTCTGTAGGCTGTAGGTTGCCAGCCTCTGGTCTAGTTAGTACTGCAAGATACTGTAATAAAAGCAGAGACAACAGAAGATTTTCAACCCCACCTTGTTCCTCCCCAGTATTTCTCCCTAGTACAGGCAGAGAAGTACCATTCTCATCCCCAGGCACAGAGTGCTTTAATGGTGCTGGGTGACACTCGAGGCACTGTCACTCAGGAGTATAGGTTTCTCTGTCACCAATAGGATGACAGTGTTCTTGTGCCAGTTCAAAAAGGAGCCTTCACATTTCGAGTAGGATGTGGGCAGATATGTGAAGGAGTAGGACTGGTAAAGATAAAGTAAAATGGATAATGGAATTCTGAATTCAATGGCCTTAAACTTTCTTTTGGCCTGTTGTGTGTACTACCTGAAATCGGTGATGTAACATGCATTAGGAAGGTGTTAAGTTAGTTCTAGGTTGGGGGGGGGGGTTTGCACAGGTGTTTCAGAATCTTTTATATGCTATAAAGGATGTCTCAAGTCCTCATACCCTGAAAAATCCATTTGTCCAATCATGGGTGGCGATTTGGAAGTTTTCCTTGGCACAGTGAGTGTTTAACTAAAAAATTCTAGCTCTGATTAGAAAGACCATTTTTTAACTTCAAATAGATGCATTTTTCCTGAGTCTGCAGGTAGCTTCAGTACCTCCTGTTTCAAAGAAAAAAACCAACCTTTGTCTAGTTTCACTGCTGCTTTCAGTAACATCACTTTCATGGTTCTGTTGTTTTAGTAAGCAGGAAGAAACAGCAATTGGTACAAGTGTTGTTGAGAAACTAATGAATGAAGCAGCTGAGACTTTTCCCCCCACTCTCCAGATGCAAGCAAGGCATATCTCCTTACTGTTCCAGAGCTAGAGAGGGCCCAGGGAGCACCTTGTTAGACATCTCAGCAACTGCATGAAGCTTGGCCTCTTAACGGGACATTGCCCTGGACTATGTCAGTTACCTTTCCCCTCTGTTTTTATTACTTGGTTGGTAGGTGAATTCAGATTGTGCTATGAAGTTTGTAATTATGCAGATGCTTTCCTGACTCTTCCTACATGGATTGTTACATTTAGGAGGTCCAGTACCTAGAGACATTTATCAGAGAATTAAAAAACTTGAAGATAAAATTCTTGAATTGGAAGGCCTCTCACCAGAATATTTTCAGTCTGTAGTAAGTAATTTTTTGGCATCATTGTTTTGTTAAACATGTTCAGAGGTTGTTTTTTTATAAATTTTTGATAGCGAAAATAGCAAATCTTATGTTATCATATGTTATGCTATCAATATTAGATGATAAAACCAAGTAACAAGGAGGTATATAACCTGTTCTCCCCACTGTGACGTTGGGGGATGTATTTTAATAGTTGTTAATATATTTGATTGAAAACTTGAGTTTAATGTTGGGAACAAATGCAAT
Source organism: Alligator sinensis (assembly GCF_000455745.1). Taxonomy (NCBI): domain Eukaryota; kingdom Metazoa; phylum Chordata; order Crocodylia; family Alligatoridae; genus Alligator; species Alligator sinensis. The sequence continues at coordinate 4,925,899 of NW_005841835.1, forward strand.
CGCATAACCTAAAATAATGAAAACAGTAAGAAGGTGCATATTCTACTATAGTGCCTGGATGCTTTCCCTAAAAATGTGAGAAATATCTAGATGACTAACTTAAATTGATTACAAGTATGATACTCATAAAGGTGAGAGCTGGAATGAAATCTGTTGTGGAATTTGTTTATCTGTATATATGATATGATTGAGTTCTACAGTTACAGAGGTCATTAATATCAAATACTGTTGTTTGCAGCAGGAGTGATGACAGACCTGAGAGGATTGGAGGATAGAGAATTGGGGATTGTCTTATATGGGTGGTGTTTTTTAAAGCTAACCATCGCACCAAATTCTGCAATTAAGTGTATAGATGAAGTAAATGTAGTTTATACTCTGCCTTCAGAATTGTATTTAGTAAACAAGTTTAATTCTTTTCCAGTGAAATGCAGCATAAGTAAAAAGTAATTAAGAAAGGCTGCATGAAAGGTGTGTTGGGTTTTTTCCACCTTTCTTCAGTATGAAAGATATGAACAAAACACAGTGGGGTTGGTTATAGTGAGACTGGTGAGAAAAAGGAGGGAGATAGTGAAACTGGTGAAATGCAAAGAACTGTCCTGCCCAAAATCAAATTAGAAAAGGTCTCCCCCAATTACAAAATAAGTATTATTATTTATGAAGTTTAAGGTAACTGCCCTCTTAAATATACAAAACTACTGTTGAGATAATCACGGTTTTGTATTTAAAATAATAGATATTGATTAGCTTTTCCTAAAAGTGCTTGAATCTGGGCACCAGGGATTCAGTTAAACTTTAAAATTTGAACATGGCAGGAAGTAAAATGTGCAGATTACACCTTATTCAAACACCAATTTAATGTACCCTTTTTGTCTAACTGTGGAGCTACAGTTTCTTCTTGGAAATGAAGCAGACAGGAGTCTGGGGCTGAAAACTAAAACAAGGAAGGGATCAGCAGGGCAAAAGAAAAGGTATTCAGTCCAGTGGAGGAGGTTTATATGAGAGAGCCCTTTACAGGGAGGAACAAGGGACATTTGTATGTTAACAGAGGAAGGAGCTGTCCAACAAGACCATCAGCCCTATTCTTTGATAGGAGAGGAGAGAGAGGAAACCTGGGGTTCGGCTATTCCACTGTTGCAGAGGATATTCTTGGAATAGGTGGATGGGTTTTTTATGATCTTAGCTAGCATTTCTCTCAACTGTAAATTTTACTTAATCGTAAGAGGATATATTTGTATCTGTGGAATGGCGATCCTTTTGGTGCTCTGAAAGAGTATTCCTTGTTTAGTAGGGGTGCACCAATAAGAGATTTTTGAGGCCGATACCAATAGCCGATATTTAAGGAGACATTTCAGCCAATACTGATCTGATATCCTATACAGATGCCATCAGGTGGTAAGTCCATTGGGGAGGGGAAGGGCTGTGGGGGGGCAGATCAATGCCCCCCATGGTGAGGGAGGGGGCGGGGCAGATGCTGCCCAGGACGGGATGTGGGACAGGTGCGGCTCATGGGGTGGGAGCAGCTCCTGTCGCTGTTTGTACCCAGGGATGGTGGGCATGCCCTTGGATCTGCTCAGTGCAAGGTGGGCTAGAGCTGCACTGGGCTTTTCTTTCCGGGGGTTGGGCTTAGAGCAGGCTCCGGCGGCACTGGGAGGAGGCTGCAGCCACCCCAAATTTCGCTGCAGCTCCGCTCCCAGCCCCACGCCTCTGTCCGCTGTCCGGTGCAGCCCCGGTTGAACACCCTGCCTTCACCCAAGTGCCAGGAAAAGCCAGGGTTGCAGCAGACAGTGATGCAGGGCTGGGAGCGGAGCCACGGCGAAATATGGGGTGGTTGCAGCCTCCTCCCAGCACTGCTGGAGCCTGCTTTGAGCCCAGTGCCTGGTGAGAAAAGCCCCATGCAGCACCAGCTCTGGCTCTACCCTGTAGCTGCAGCCTGCCCCATGCTGCACAGATTCGGGGGCAGACGCCCCCCTCTCCCCCACCCTCCCTACATGCTGGGAGCTGCCCCTGCCCCACAAGCTGTGGCTCCATCCCAGGCCCACCCTGCCCCTACCCCCACCCACTCCCTCACCACAGGGGGTGTTTACTGCCCTCCCCCCCACGCCCCTTCCCTCCCACCTCCCCTTCTGACTTACCAGCTGGAGGCAGTTCTCCATGCTGCCGGCTCTGCTGCGTGATGTGCTGCGGCTGCACGCAGCATGGGCATTTATCAGCCAAATTATTGGTCCCTTTGAGCCAATATCCGATATAGACAATTTTCTTCATATTGGTACCAATCTGATATCAGACCGATATATCGGTGCACCTCTATTGTTTAGGGATATGATAGACCGTGTAAATTTTAGTTTATGTGTTTAGTAAATGCTATACTAAGTTGTGGTTGATATTTATTCAATCTAGAATTTTTCTGGCAAAAGGAGGAAGGTTCAACCACCCCACGTAAGTGACATTAAATTTTGTTTACTTATAACCACTTCCTCAAATAAAATCCTCATTTTCAATAGAGTATTATCAAAGTGCACAACCAGGTAATTGCTTCATGTGTGCAGTTAAATAAATGTTGGGTTACTAAGTTCCCTTCAAACACCAGTCTCCCAATCATGTGGCCACAGACATGTTTCCGTGCACAAATTCTTAACAATATATTTTAATCTAAAAATCTGTTCAACTTTGTTCTTAAACATCTGCTGGAATAGACTAGATATACTTCAGTTCTACCACAAAGGAGGGATTTAAATAAATAAGTAGTTTTCAAACAGTGGTCTGCAGAGATCCGCAGACTGTGTAAGGGGTCTGCGAAAGATGACTGATCAATCAAGATTATGTGAATAATTTACTTATAATTCAAAAGGGTCCACACTTCCATTCAAAATTTCCGAAGGGGTCTGTACTTCAATTCAAAGTTTTGTAGCGGTCCACATTTGAAAAAAGGTGAAGACCACTGGAATAAATGAGCTCTTGAAGTTCATTCCAGCTGTACATTTTTGTCTTTGTTCTGTGATTTTGTTTGTCCCTTCCCAATAGAGGTAGTTCTTAGATTCTTCAGGTTTCAGACAACTTTGTGAAAGTATTTTTATCTTGGTACTGAATCATCATGAAGTAAAATATCTGAAACTTTGCTAGAACACTTCTCTGGCAGTTCCAAGATGTAAATTGTGTGGTTTTTTTTTTTTCTTCTTGTAGCAGAATTATTCATTGGCTGAACTTGATGAGAAGATCAATGCAATTAAGCAAGCACTACTAAGAAAAACAAAGGAAGCTAAATCCAAGGAGGTTGACCAGCTTCTTCGATAAAATCTTTTCAGAATTCTCATCTCTTTTAACAGATTCTTAAATTTTAGACCCAAATCTCAGTAGTGTTCATCTGGAATGGCTTCAGTAATGAAACCAAAAATGCGTGCAAACTCCCTTTTGGGTATTTTTGAAAACTTTTACTCTTGTCACTATCTGCTAAAACCAATCTCAAGTTAACCAAGCTGTTTCTTTAAAATGTGAATGCTCTGAAAGTAGCATTCTAAAAATATATTTCCTTCTGTTGTAAAGGAGGATTTACATTTTTCATCCATGAAAATCTTTTAACTTCATTGTACAAAGCTACATTTCATTGGTGACTTTGGTGGATTAGAGGAAAAATCTTTTGGATAAAGCAGTATTCAGAAGGGCTATCTGAAGTAAAATGTTAGTGTTCATGAAAGTAATTTGCATAATTTTGTGAAATAAACTAATATACCTACTTTGTGCTTGAGTGAATTTCTTTTGCTAATAAGACCAATACGGCATCACAAAATCCATTAAAAAGGAAATAAGTCTTCTAGTTGTTGGCTGTATGCATTTCTGAAGACTTTGCACATTGTGAGGCAAAAAGGTATAATGTTAGGTGTAGATAGAGGCAAACTACCGATTTCACTGCAAAAACCTGTTAGAGCTTAAGATCGATAACAGCCTAACAGGTTTTAGAATGTGTTAAATCTTAACCACACTAGGGTATTAAGTGGTGCGTGTTAGAATGTGTTAACGCATTAGCTAACCTGCTTTTAAATACCTTTGTTTCTAAGTCTAAACCGGGCTGCTTGCTTAAAAATCAGTAATGGGAAACTAGTCTACTTTGTTTAATGTTAGACCTTGCCTGTACAAGAAAGTACAGTTCATCTTTTGTTGCTCTTTGGCATCAACTGCTGTGCATCCATAAAAAGTTGTTTATGCAAATTATGTGGTGCCTTACCATGTATTAATATAGTTGTAAAATGAAATAGCTATTATGGAGTAAGGTTTTTATGGCTGGATCCACATTTGAAACTAATTATTTTACTTCTGAATCATACCACTATCCATCCACATTTAAAATTAATTATTTTACTTCTGAATCATACCACTATCTCCACTGCATTGCTTCATCCTTTATCTCCCTGTATATGGTCATGCTGTTCCTCCATGTCTCTCAAGTTATATTGACTGGATATCGTCTTCTTTAACTGTTAACATGGGGATGAGATAGAATGTGTCTTGTTTCCAGCCTGTGGTACATTAATACACAAATGCATTACAGCAACTAGCCCAGTGTCTCCACATGGACACATAGCATGGTGGGTTCAGTGGTTAGAGCAGAGGCAGACAGGAGTCATGACTCCTGGGTTCTATTTCCAGGTCATGGAGTGGAAAGAGGTAAAATGGGTAACCACCAAAGCAGCAGTGGACCTCAAGCATGAAGAGATTTCTTCAGTACTCCAAGCCCTAAGACAAAAACTTACATGCAAGAGATACTGTTTGAAACTCAAAATGCCTTGGCTTAAAAATCCACACCTGAATGACTTGGCTGTGGATGGCATTACTATTAGTAAGAAATTTGTACTAAAATGCAGTGGTTAAGGAGCTTTTTGTTCCACATGCCAACAGGATATATTTCCCCTTCTCCCTCAGAAATATCACGTTCTGCAAATATGGACCAAACATCCCACTTGCACCATGTGTTTCTCCCTTTCCCTCTCACCACTGCCCTCTCCTCAAGATGGCAGCACTGCAGCAGTTAAAAATTGTGCTTTCTGTAATGCAGGTATAGTTGTAATAAGCAGCAGCAAGAGCATAAGTGGAGGGGTCATCCTTGGCATTCACAGGCAACCATTTATCCAAAGAATCCTAAAAATTGTTCAATCCAAACAGTAAGAAACAAGACAAGAAATGTCAGGAATTCTCTGTAACATGCCACAAGTAAAAGCAGGGGAGATGGGTCTGATACAGATGTAATTGGTTAAAAAATGTCCTGTGGATTTTAGGAAGAGGAGTATATCTGTTACAGAGGAAAGAAAAGAACCCCACAACCCCTGCCAAGCCAACCTAAGGCAGGAAGGAGGGAGCTCTTACTACTTGTTTTAATATTCTTTGCAAGGTTTAACTCAAAAGATCCAAGAGAGAAACCTAGATGCCATTCTCACTTTATTTCTGCTACCTTTGAGTACAAAAAGATCTTTATTTACTGATCAATTTCTTCTAATCCTTATAGATCCTCTAGCCTGAATGGCCTGCTCAAGGTACTAGTTCATTTATGTAGCTCTGTTGCCCTTTCCTATTAATGTTTTTCTCTTCCTTGGGATGCAAGTTCCTGAGAATATTTGCATTTTTGCCTTAAAGTAATTCTTTGCTGCTTTTTACACCGAAGTCTTTTAGCTCTAATTCAGTATACCTCCCTAACTAATTGCCTTAATTTTTTTCAGTTAGTCCTGATTTAAACGTCTTATCAGTCAGCTCAGCCTTGATCCCAGAATGCTATTTTTATGCTTACTCATGTAGAGTCTGTCTGTATAGAAAAGTTGTCTGTGTGTGACTGTTTGCCAGTGAGCAGACATTCCTGAAACTTCCCATTAGTGCCAAGCCCTGAGCCATCTGTTCTTCCTCCCATCTACTCTTCATATGGGAAGAATCCCACTGAAGTTTTCTTGGACTTCTAGTTCTTTTAAGCATATTCAGTCTGATGTAAAGCAGGGAAGGATAGTACCTTTAGAGCAGTGATTCTCAACCAAGGTGCCTGGACATCTTTTTTTTTAACAGTGCCACACAGTGTTAGCACTGTTAGGTATGCAAATGTGATTCATGAGATAAATGGTTATTACAATATCTTCCATGGTTTAGGGATACTGGTTTTAGTCATATTGGTCTAAAAGCATGGGCAGACAAAACTCTTGGGTTAGAAGCAATATCCCGGAAACATGGAGGGTATCGTAATTAGCTGTTTTGAAATGGAAACTTCACAGCTAACCAAAATAGAAGCAAACTTCAACATTCTGCCTGCAGTCGGACACCATCAGGAAACAAAACTGCTCCAACCTGTTGTCTATGCCTACTTTTTGCAAACTCACAGGGCAACCTTTTTTAAAATGGGCTGTTATACCTAGGGGAGCCCTGCCATCTTTTACCTCTCCTGTGCAATGAAGTTTCATTTCTACATGGGAGAACTTTTATAATCTTTGAATTCTCCTACGCCCGAGGGATGGTATTTGGGCCTGAATACTTGCAAAAAGAATTTTTTTGCTACTATTTAGTTGGTCTAATAAAAGATATCACTTCTACCCCAAGATTTTTTGTTTCTTTATCCTTATCAACACTTATCTGGCTGTTCCTATATGAAAAACAACAAATTCATTTATCAAGGTCCTATATCTTTGTTCCCTGCAGAGGACACATTCTTCTGATCTCTGGATTGTTCCTTATATTTGGTCTATCCATCTTAGGAATATAGCCCCAGTCACGTAAATCTATTGTTTCCTGGTATTTATACCACTCAGGTCTTGTTCCTTTCTGTTTATTGGCAGATCTTGTCATTTGGTCTCCCTTGGTCTCTCCCCTATCCTTGGGCTGAGGTCCCATTAGCATCATTCACTTTTCCCCTGTTTTGGACAGACTGATCTTCCTTAGTTTCTGTAAACAGGGTGCATCTACACATGCAATTAGCATGTAGCAATGAACTCCAGAAAAGTCAGTTCCAGAGTTTATTGCTCCCAGGTGCAGCATTCACATGTGCACCTGGGACGGCAGCAAGTTGCTGGGGTAGTGCAGCCCGGGCAGGTAGGGGATCTGGGGGCATCAGCTTGCCAGCCTGGGGCTGCTTTGCCTTGGCTCAGTATGCTGTGGATGGGCTAACTGGGGCATGAGGGGTGCTATAGCATGGGGCTAGCCAGCAGGCAGTCCCTTCACTGTAGCAGCCTTGTGCCCCAGCCAGCCCCGGTCACAGTCTACACATGTTTGTTGACACGTGTAACTATTCTGCTGTAAGATAGTGCTTGTTCCAGACAGTACTATCCTACAGCAGAGTTAATTAATTTACTGGGCCCTAATATGGGTGCAGTGTGGACAGTGATGCTTTACTGCCGAGCTAATTAGCTTGGCAGTAAAGTGCATGTATAGATGCACCTATGGTGTCATTCACTAAAGTGATTCTGTCTCTTCCCCACTGTGCAAATAGACACAATTAAAGCATAGAAAATACTGTTGTGCACAGTTCTTCACAAAAGCAAACTGCAGCTCCAGTAGAGAAGACACTTAAAGAAATTCTGAAATGGGAAAAACTGTTCTTTTCTATAACTGTTTTTGCTTCAGCTGCTTGACATCATTATCTCTGCACAGCAATGAAAGTACCAATGTTTTGTACATACAGAAAGCACAAGATCCTTAACTAAAAAAAGGCATTGTGCCATAAAAGTTTTTAAGAAGGAAAATCAAGGAGAGGTTATTTTTATTCACCAATTATGTTCCTTTTGTGAAGGTAGGGAGAAGGAATGTAATAAACTAGTAAATTCTAAAAATTAAATACCAACTAACTGGTTGTAGTTGGTACTGAATTAGTTATAAATAATAATAAACTAAATTATGTGAGTAATATACCAAATATTTAAGATATTTAAAATGTTTAATACTAAAATTACTTCAAAATGCTCAAAATGGGTGGTTTTTTGCTATTAACTTAACATGCAAGTCATTAAGAAGTATATCTAAAAATAATTAGGATTTATACCACAAAAAATCAGGAAACGGCCAGAAGATACCTATATCCTAATTCTCTCTCACATAGTCTGTCTCTCTATTTGCATTTGACAACATTTTCTTTCTTACAATAAAATGTAGCATTTCATAACCAATACAGAGTTTGAGAACTGTAAAACCAAGCTCTACATAGGGTCTAGCATTATTTTCTTAGAGAAATGTACATATTTCTTTCACATTTCAGTCCCAGCAGTGTCACCTATTGGTGATGTCACATGCTGACTCCTGTTTCAACTGAGAAGAGCCAGGGGAAATGGAGTTGTATGAATCAGCAAAAGATTTTAGGAGTCAATGATGCTTACAGAGTAGCCGTCCGCCCTATCCATCAGTACACATCCATAAAGCCTCTTCTATCATAATTAAGCAAGCTGATTCCATTATGTTATTTTTACACAATGAAGATAAGTCGCTGTTGGAAAAAGGCCATGTTCCAGTACAGAATCAGCTACCAAAAGCAGTGGTACATAGTAACAATGTTGACCTTGGAATCTAGCACACACAGATCTCATGCATTGCAAACCAAGTCATTTCTTACACCTCTGTCTGTCCCCTCTTCAACACGGTCAGATTGTGGCCTTTGGAGCAAGCCAGCAGGAAGCTTATCAGAACACAAAGCTTATCAGCCCGTTAAGAAAACAAAAGGCCTTTCTCACATTAGTTCATGCTCTTTTTAAACAGCTTTGTCCAAGACATTTGTAAGGAAGAATAGAAAGACATTACCAGCTGACCTTCTGATTAATTCCAAAAAGCCCCAAGTAGACACTGTTCTGCCTGCCTTTGTTCCAGTGAAACTGGAGACACAGACACCTCTCAGCATTAGCTAAAATGGGGGTGGCATGACCATGACCAGATGCTGGCTGAGGTCTGTGCTGTGGGAGAGCGGGTTGGGAGATCCCCGCTTGAGCAGTGAGTGGGGGGAGGGGGGCAGGGTGCAAGCTGGGCAGGGGCAAGTCAGGTAGATGCTGCTATGCTTGCAGTCTCCACCTCCTCAGCTAGCCAGAGCTCTGGGTAGGGAGGAGAGGGGCAGGGCCAGCCCTGCTCACTGGAGCCCAGACAGCCCAGCCCAGCCCAACCCAGCCTAGCTCAGGGCTGAAAAGCATTCTGGGATGTTGGGGGATTCTGATTTAACTTAAACCAGGAAGGGGTCTGGGACACAAGTTACATATACTGGCTTGACCCAAATCAGATAAGTCTCATACTACGTTCCAGAAGGTACTACAGATACTACAGGTACTACAGGTTTATCTTAAATCAGTTTTAGCTGTTTTGAAACTGGTTTTTGGGCACTGAACTTATGTTCTGTTACAGGTTTAAGCCAGTTTCTGATCACTTAAACCGGTGTATGTGTAACTTCTGTCCCTAGCCCCAGTCTGTTTTCATTCTTCCCTGTGCTGGGAACTGGAGGGGGCCCTGTTACAGGAATTTACTTTAGAAACTGTACAGAATAGATTCTTGGGGGAGTGATCCATCAGGTTCAGCACATCCTCATTCTATGGGGCCATATGCAAAGGTCCAGTTGATAGCACTATAAACATCATACACATTCAACCTCTATGCTCTTAAAAAAGCATTTAAGTTTGATTTCTAGTAACCCATTCCAAAGGTATTAAAGTAACTTAATTACAGGTAAAATAAAACTATAATTTATTAATATTAAATACTATTAGACCGTGCCCAAATGCTTTCTAATAACGAACAAAACCTATGTCCCAGTCTCCAAGCGATTTCATTTGTGGGGCTCTACAGAAATATAATTGCATGATCAAAGACTTAATAATTCTCCTAGGCCAAGACTACATTAGAACCTTCTGCAGCATAGTAATATTAGAGGTGTGAATTCTTGCATTTGTGACATTTCTATATAGCAAAAGTCCTAATGTGAATGAGTCTCTACAAATATCAAAGCGCCTTTGCTAGTTTCATATATTTCATTCTCTGAACTGGTTTAAGTAGGTGTAAATTGTGTCTCTTTACCAGTATAGCTAGATTGGTATGCTTATATCAGCCCACCTTCTTTAATGTAGATGTGTAGAAATTCTCTTTTCAACAGCACATCCCCATTGGAACTGATACTACAAAGTACTCAAGCTAGAGTCAGCTGCATATATCTGTACTTCTCTCCTGATGTTAATTAACCAAAATACTTTAAAACTGACATTAGCAGCTTGAGGAAAGAAAGGGATAGCTTTGGATTTTATTGCAAATGACCAAGACAACACTCATCCCACTTTTCTCTATTCTTACATGATAAATGATTTTGGCTGGATTCAGTAGAGCACTTGCTATCTTTTCAAATTCTGTCACTGATCAGCCTAAGAAAAATCACTTTTCTTCACATTAGTATAATTTTTCAGTTTAAAAGACTGCTTTCTGTTAGGAGATGACCAAAAATCCCAACATAGCAGTCATAGACATTTCTACGGCATAACATAATAAGCCTTTAAACCAGGGGTGGCCAACCTGTGGCACGTGCTACATGTGGCACAGGGAGCTATTGTGTGCAGGGCACACGAGCCCTGGGCACCCAGTAAAAAGGTTCTGGAAAGGAGGCAGGGGGGCATCAAGCATCAGCATGAAGCAGAGCAGGAGCAGAACACTACTGAGAGAGGTAGTGTTAGATGTCATGCCAAGAAGCAGGTTAACCCTTCCTTGGACCTGCATCCACTGCTGAATTCAGGGCTTTGGATCTTCACTTGCCTCATAAAACTGCAGTGGTTGCAGGGTCAGGGAAGGGGTAACATGCTTCTTGGTGATGATACCTCTCCTTGAAGAAGCATCCTGCCCCTGCCCCTTGAGCCTAAGGCTCAAGCTCCACAGTCTCCATTCCAGTGTCCATGATACAAACTCTATCAGGTTGATCTGGATTAGTGAGACACTTGGGGAGGGAACAGGCTTAATTTGTGTCAGGCTGCTAGAAAGGTTGGCCATCACTGCTTCAAACTGACACAGTTCACAACACTGTTAGCTACAGACCATCCCTATTTTACACATTGAATGGAAGATATAATAAACCAGCTGAGCTTATTTTATTGTCTGATTCTGGAATGTATGCGTGATCTGCCTCTTTTCTGTAAGTTCCTCTGAGTAGGGAGTGATTCATCTCTAGGAGGCTAATTTCTTATAGTTGAGTGCAGGATTTTAATAAATAAACCAAAAAGTGAAGTGCCCTTTTGAACAGTCCTCACATCAGCAGTAAATATCAGTGATTTAGGAATCCTGACCCATTCACTATTCTATCCAATCTATTGTTTTGATCAGTACTCGATATTTTTTTAATAAACCATAAGTGATCTCTCTGTTGAATTTTAATTAAGAAATTATGCTACCACTGAGGAATTTTAACTACCAAGCTGCCAAACTAAATCATGTGGAACAAAAGCTAAGGGGTCGAAGCACTAAACATAAACATGTTTTTAAACTGAAGAAATGAAAAGCTTTCTCCTCTGTCATGCCAGGTTACATTGGTCTGGATCATCCTCTCTTGTATGAAAATCCAGAGAGGTGCCTTTTGAAGAGAAAATCTATCTGAAGATCCCCTCACAGAAATCCCTCAAAATCTTCTCATTGGGTTGTACAGTGTGTTATGCTTTGGAAACCAGCTTAGTAGATTTAATTGATGTAGCAGAGGAAATATTAGAAGGCACTGGTGCCCTGCTGCTATCCCTGCTATGACAAATGTGGTGGTACATGTGATGGTCAGAAGAAGCGGGCAATAGAAATGTGGAAAGTACCAGACCTGTTGTCTTCAGGGAAGAACACACAAACACAAGACTCTATGAAGTCAAATACTGCCTTATCCCCATTGCCAATTTATTGGGAGAGGGGCAGCCATAGTGCTGAATAACCTGGTCAAAATGCTTCTCAAACCAAAAGCAGTCCTGCTTGCTCATATATGATCTTCTCATAGCTGTTTTCCATTTCTGTAGTCTTTTTGATTTCTCAGTAGCCTATCAACTCATCAGACCATGACCCAAAGAGACATTCATCTGGGGGGGGGGACATTGAGCCTGCTTGTAGGAACCCAAAGGAGCCTGTCTGCAGCTGAGAAGCAGCCCCTCTCCCCCCACCCTGCTCATGCCCCCACCCTCCCAGCTCTGGGGCTGTCTACAGAAAGGGACAAGGGAGGGGAAAGTGGGGATTGGGGAACATGGAGGGGGAGTGAACTGCTGCTGGGGTTTGCCTGGCCTGAGCTGGAGGGGGTCTGGGGGAGGGCACAAGGCAGGGGGCTCCAATCCACCCACCTTCCCTCCAGCTCAAGCCAGGAAAACTCCATCTAGCAGCAAACTGCATCACCCCAACCCTGCTCATGCCATAAATTAATCCTAAGGAACACACACTCCCTGAGGTGCTCCAATGTGGAGCACCTTCATCTAATCCCTCATTTGATGAGGCTTAATTTGTCCTGCAATCGGCCACTTGAAAAGTGCTTTGCAGCCACGCACGTGTGTCACAGCACATTTGTAGAGTGCTTTCAGGGAGTCAATCACACAATAAATGTAACTTCTGTCTGCACCCTCATTTGCTACCCACCAGTGTCATCAGTGTGGCCCCTCTGGGCTGGACAGAGGCCTAATATTGGGGTAAACTGTGGCATAGGCCTTGAGCATCAGGCCTGCCTATTTTCTGTAGATGCAAAGCATTTCTGTAGATGAAGGTCTCTTTTAGAGAACAGGAATGGCTTTCCTCTGCCCCCCATTAAATGGGAATAAAGTCTTATCCAACTGGTGAGTCTTTTATATATATTATAAAGACTCACCAGTCTTTATAATAAGTATTCATATATATATATATATATGAATACTTTTGTCTCTCCCTCCTAGATAAGCTATTTTAATTTTTCTTACCTTTTGCTCCTAGGAGCTGCCTGATCTGTACTATTGAAGAGGAGGGATTGTATGAAAACTATTGTGCAATGTCTATTGTATGAAATCTGACAAGGAAAGAGAAAAATCACATTTAAACAATCGCCTCTGTAGATTTTCAGATGAAACTATGCCTTGTCATGGACAAAACACTTAAAGCAACAATGAAAAGAATAGGCATTGTTTAAAACTATTATTTAGAAATCATCTAAATTTTTTAAAGGTTAATTAGTGTAATTTACCCATCTTGGGTTATTAGAAAGGGTTATATATGAACAATAAATGTAAGAGTTCAATCCATTTCATTTCTGCAGTTATTCATTCACATCTGTTTAGCTTTTTATGACCATCTAATTGATTTGTAGAATTCTGTCCAGTACAGATGGGCTACTGTTCATTACTACTTTCATACCATTTATATTATTGTTGTACTGATTCTTATTCAAGGCCAAATAGAGAAGAATATAAGAGGTGTGATGTTCACTTAAACATAATAATAACACAAAATGTCTATTTGGCTCTGAAGCTAAAATAGATTTCTGAGAAAATCCACAATGAATACAAATAAGTTGGTATATATTCATGTGTATGAATATGTATATAACATACACATACTAATTATTCTATTTAATTATGACCTATTTTATCAGCTCTGCAATAGTTTCTATTATTATGGAGTTTTTACAACTAGGCTAGATCAGCTATTACCAACTCATGCTGCTGAAAACTATTATTATGTATCTTCTAGTACACAAACTCTCTGTTACTTTTATTCTATACATAATACAGCAAATATATACATAATCATTTGTACAGAGGATGCTGTAGAACACAGATCTCTTTCTATATTGGCTATATTCTCCTCCCACTTCTAGCTGGGTGGTTCAAAAGGAGTAGAAATTGATCATATCTCTTGCACTATGGATCCCTTTAGCATGATGGAGTCCCAAGTGAGCATAGGACCAGTATAAATTACTCCTGTGCCATCACATCTCTCTGCCTTTTGGTGTAGGAGGCATGCTTAGTGCAAGCAAAGTGATCTGGCTGTCTCATGAAGAATGAAAAACTATTACCAACTGGTAGATTTTAAAATAAACTCCCAGATTCAGCAAGAACCTTCCAAAAATCAAATTTTAATTAGATAACCTGATATTCCAACCTCTGCTTTTCCAAATGGAGCTCTGGTATGGCACATATGCTAGGCTGTTGTGTATTAAACTTTGGGCACACACAGAAGTGGCAATTTTCATTTCTGGCCCCTGAAGATCTGGCCCCTGAAAGTGCTCTACAGCCGTGACCTAACATACATGCACAGCTACAGAGCTCTTCTAAAATAGCCATTCACACAAAAAATGAACCCTCATCTAATCAGGTAACAGATTAAGATGGCTCTGCTTTAGATCACCGTAGGGAACTTGTGTTTCCTCAAGATTAATTTTTCATGCAGGGGTGGGGCTGTCAGTGGAGAAGGAGTGAAGGGAAGGGCAGCAGCAGCTGCGGGACTGCTGTGCCTGGCCTGAGCCGGGGGGTGGGGAGCTGGGAATGGAGCCCCTCACCTAGAAGTCCCTGCCAGCTACTCTGGTTGGGGTATTGGAGGATGCTGTGCCAGGCCTCCAAGGTGAGGGGGCTCCATTTCTTTCCCCTCCACAGCTCCAGCCAGGCCACTTGAGAGCAGTGTACCCAGACTGAGCTGGAGGGGGAAGGGATGGTGGAACAGAGCCCCCTCTCCTGGGCTCCTGGCCTGGCTCCTCTCAATACCCCAGTTGTGGTAACTTGGGGGGCACAAGGTAAGGATCTGCATTCCATGCCTCCTCTAGCTCAGGCCAGGCATAGCAGCCCTGCAGCTGCTGCTGCTTCCTGCACTCCCTCTTCGCTGACAGTCCTGGAGCTGGCGGGTGGGGGGTTGGGGGCTGGGGAGAGGAGCTGTTCAGCAGCTTCCTCAAAGGCTGCTGGACTTCCCCCACCCGTTGGCCAGGAGGCCTGGTACAGACAGGCTCGATTCCCTCCCCTCCTCCCGCCCTCCACCCCCCCGACCCAACAGGTAAATCTAAAGTGCCATGAGTTAGAGTGGATCCCTGAACATCTGTCATTGCCCACAGTGAGTAATCTATGATAGAAAAGGAAAACAACAGTTCAGCAACAGAGTCAGTGAAACAGTAGAACAGCAGAGCCCTTCATTGTGCAAAACATCACACATATTCCGCCTGCAGATCTTATGGGAAAATGGGAGATGTGCTTAGATGAGAAAGTGTTTCAAGGTACTGTCACAATTTTACTACCGCTGCAAAGCCTAAACCAGTGGTCTCCAACTTTTTTTAAGGTTAAGATCGCTTTTTTAAATAAAGGGCAACCCAGGATCTACTGCCCCCTGCCCGCCCCCGCCCTGCTCCCTCCCACCGGGCTGGGTCAGGAGCACCCTGCTGGGCTCAGTGGCATGGACCTCTCCTGTTTCCTGGCAATGCCTGAGCTCACTCTCACCCCAGCCCCAGTAGTCTCTGAGTTCCTGCCTTCCCAGCTCTTTTTCCCCCAATCCTGTCCCATTCCCAGCCAGGCAGAGCCACATCCTCCCCAGCCTGGAGCTGCAGCAGGGCTGGTGCAGGGAGTGTCCAGAACCCCAGGGCAAGTGGAGGCAGGTTCTCCCCTCATCTCTTGGCATCTCTGGGACACTTCTTGGCCCTGAGACATGGTCTTTGCTGCTCTGCCAAGGGAAAATGGCTCCTGGCTGGAGCCCAGGATTAGGAGCAGGGTGAGTGAGGCTGGGATGTGGAGCCCAGCAGGTGTGGGGCACAGGGGGCAGGGGACAAGCAGTGCCTTCCTGGGCACATCCCGCATGGGGTGGAGCAGAGTGCCCCAGAGCTCTGCTCCTTCAGCCCGGGACAAGCTGCCCAGGCTCTGACCCTCCCCTGGCCCAGCTGGGTCCCCACTCATCCAGTGGCAGGGGGCATGGCAGGGCATGGAGGAGGATCGTTCCACTCACCCAGACAGCCCCAGCGGCAGGGGACTCGGCTCAGCTTAGCCCAGTCACATGCGTCCTGCCTCCATCCTGCCACTTGTGCGTCTCAGAGCTCCTGATTGTGGAGCCTCTGACAGTTGATCTCAGTCTGGGAGGGCTGACTGTGTATGCACTCAGCCCCCCCTGACTGAGGTAGACTGTCAGAGGCTCCACGATTGACCAGGCAATCAAGATTGACCAGTTGGTGATCACTGGCCTAAATCATGAAGAGGGAAGCCAACACAAAAAACCCCCCAGTACATTAAAAATATTTGCTTCTAAATCTTGGAGAAAGAACAATGATACAACTATACAGGATGCAGAGCCAAAACAAGACAGTGTATAGCATTTTATTACACTATAACAATATTTTGTTTTGCATAGTTTCTTTCATCTAAATTCATACCAAATGCTTTATGGAGTGAGTCTAATGTAATTACAGGATAAGCTAGCAGCAGAATGAGAGACTCTGAGGTAAAAGCAAGAAAAGTGATCTGTTTTCAGACACAATTTGAAATGAAGGGAACATGGAAGAGAGAGACCATGAAGTTGTTACAGATAGCTGTAGCTGAAACAATCAAGATGTTCATAAAGCAGACAGATGTGAAGGTGTAGAAGGTGTAGAAAAAGGAGAAGAGGTCAGAGCTGCAAGAGATGGGCAAGGAGAGAGAGTCCTGAAAATTATCTTGTAGAATATTACACAGAATGGAGCTTGGGGTAAAAATGACAAAAAAAGGAAGCAGTTTGATAGGAATGGAAGGAACCCATTCTAACTTCATGGCTCTGGAAGCACTACAGGAGGATACAGGTTTATTGAGATCAAGGAAAATGAGATGTAACAAGAAGGTGGCTAGTCATTAATTATATACAGATGAAAGTGTTTTCTGTGTATTTTGTGCAAAGGAAAGAAAACCTGATTAAAACTCCTTGTAATACAAGTGTGTCCATTTCTGTATCAGAGTTTCATTTCCTTGTCTGCAGCGGCTGAAGATTTCTATAAAAATTACCTATGCTATATTAAAGCCTCTGCATTTTTATCAGGCACATGCAAATAATTTATTATGGGGCTGGCCAAGTGAATTTACATTTTGAGGAAGTTGGTGCAAGTGATCTTCCCTATGGCCACACACATTTAGTTATTTGGGAAATGTGTCAATCTTTTTTCCATCTTGCCTGAATCTGCTTTGTAAAAACAATGTCTAGTTGCCTCTTTTCTGTCGGACAGATTGTGTATGGTTTCACTGAACAAAGAGTCTGAGTTCCAGAATAAGGACACTGCAGATTGCTGGCCCTCCGGATCTTGATCTCAAGGTAGGAAACAGGAACATGCCCCGCCTTCTGCAACCTGGCAGCTTCATCAACTTGGAGTGTCTGGCATTCCTCATCATCAGTCCTGGGCATATTTTGTCCATTTCTCTTGTCATCTACTGCATTTTTCCGACCACTCTCTTCTTGAATGTATAGCAACTTTCCTACACCCACTCACTGGGTGCCTACACAAGATGCTTACTGTACAGTTAATTAGTTAGCTGTGCAGTAAGCATCAGATGTCTACATGTGTATCCCTATTAAGCCCCTATTAGGCTGCAGTAATTAGGATCTGTTCCTATTAGGCTGAAATAAATTAACTCTGCACCCCATGTGTAGATGCTGCCTTGGCTACCTGGGCCACGAGGACGCTTCAGTGAGGGGCTAGCTAGCCCCACCCTGAAGCACCCTTGTGCCCCAACCAGCCCCTCCACAGCCTGTTGACCCAAGGCGAGCAGCCAAACTAAATAACTATAGCTCTTTCAGCTTTTCCTCATAAGCCTTGCTTCCCAAGCCCCTAAGACTTCTTGTTGCTCTGTGCTGGACTTGGCAAAGTGTCCACAACACTCTTGAAGTGTGGAATCCAAAAATGGACACAATAGATTCATAGATGTTAGGGTCAGAAGGGACCTCAACAGATCTTGGAGTCTGACCCCATATCCAGGGCAGGAAAGAAGATGACCCCAGCCAGATGCCTATCCAGCCTTCTCTTAAAGACCCCTAAGGTAGGGGAGAGCACCACCTCCCTTGGAAGCCCATTCCAAATTTTGGCCACCCTTACCATGGAGAAGTTTTTCCTGATGTCTAGCCTAAATCTGCTTTCTGTCAGTTTGTGACCATTGTTCCTTGTTACCCCAAGAGGTGCTCTGGTGAACAAAGCATCTCCAATCCCTTGCTGCATCCCCCCTAATGAATATGTAGGTGGCCACAAGATCATCTCTCAGCCTTCTCTTGCGGAGGCTGAAAAGGTCCAGGTCCCTCAGCCTCTCCTCATAGGGCTTGTCCTGTAAGCCCCTGACCATACAAGTGGCTCTCCTCTAGACCCTCTCAAGTCTATCAACATCCTTCTTGAAGTATGGTGCCCAAGACTGGATGCAGTACTCCAAGTGCAGTCTGACCAATGTCTCATAGAGGGGAAGTATCACCTCCTTGGATCTATTTGTCATGTATCTGCTGATGCATGAAGAAGTGTGGTTAGCTTTGCTGATGATTTCATCACACTGATGGCTCATGTTCATCTTGGATTCCACTATGACTCCGAGATCCCTTTCTGCTTCTGTGCTGCTGGGAGGGTCACTTTCCAGCCAGTAGGTGTGCTGGATATTTTTGCGCCCTAGGTGCAGCACTCTGCACTTGTCCTTGTTGTACTGCATCCTATTGTGTACTGCCCACTTTTCTAACCTGTCCAGGTCTGCCTGCAATTGTTCCCTACCCTCCGGAGTGTGCACTTCACCCCACAATTTAGTATCATCTGCAAACTTGGACAGGGTATACTTCACACCTACATCCAAGTCATTGATGAACATATTGAAGAGTACAGGTCCAAGGACCAAACCCTGCAGGACTCCACTACCCACATCCTTCCAGGTCAGTACTGACCCATCTACCTCCACTCTCTGGGTGCTACCACTAAGCCAATTTGCCACCCACTGAACTGTGTAAACATCTATGTCACAGCCTTTTAATTTAATTATGAGAATAAGATGAGATACCATATTGAAGGCCTTGTTAAAGTTCAAGAAAATGACATCCACCTCTGCTCCTGTGTCTAAGCATTTTGTGACCCTGTCATAAAACAAAACCAGATTTTTCAGGCATGATCTACCTGCTATGAATCCATGCTGGTTTCCCTGCTCCATTATTTTTCCTGCTGGACTCCCACAAATATGATCCTTCATAATCTTTTCAAAGACCTTTCCAAGGATGGAGGCGAGACTGACTGGCCTATAATTACTCGGATCCTCCTTCCTCCCCTTCTTGAAAATAGGGACCACATTGGCCCTTTTCCAGTCCTCCAGGACCTGACCCAAGTGCCATGAGCACTCAAACAGCCGTGCCAGTGGTTCTGCTATGCCCCCTGCCAATTCCTTCAGTACCCTTGAATGCAGCTCATCCGGGCCTGCTGACTTGAACATATCCAGTCCATCCAAGTGACTCTTCACCAAGTCAGCATTGACAGCTGGTGTGCTGGTGGCCCTGTGATGCCCATCTAAGAACCCATTAGGAGACTTACCTTGAGCCCTGTTCAGGAGCACTGAGGCAAAAAACTCCTTGAATAGCTCAGCCTTGTCCCCCCTGTCTGTCACTAATTGCTCCTCCTTGTTCAGTAGGGGTGCTATGCTGCCCTGCACCTTCCTTTAACTCATTACACACCCAAAAAAAGACTTTTTGTTGTCTTTAATTTGTGTTGCCAGCCTCAGCTCTGTAGTTGCTTTGGCCTTTCTAACTGCCTCCCTGCAAGTGCGGGCCAAGTAGGTATACTCCTCTTTGGTAGCTTCCCCCAGCTTCCACCATTTATATGCCTTCTTTTTTGCCCTTAGGCTCCCCTGGATTTCCCTGTTTAGCCAAGGAAGTTTTTTGGCTCCTTTCTCCCTTTTCCCTTGTACTGGGATCGTCTTCCTCTGCGCCTGAAGAATTGCTTCCTTTAGGAACGACCACCCTTCCTGGACTCCCATCTCACCAATACTGTTCTCCT
This sequence comes from Alligator sinensis, assembly GCF_000455745.1. Lineage (NCBI taxonomy): Eukaryota > Metazoa > Chordata > Crocodylia > Alligatoridae > Alligator > Alligator sinensis. The sequence continues at coordinate 4,945,784 of NW_005841835.1, forward strand.
GCAATGCGTCATTGACTAGACTCCTAAGCACACTGAAGTTATCCTTCCTAAAGTCAAGCACTTCCACCCTACTAGTTATCTTACCCACCCTACGCCGTATGGTGAATTCAATTGATTAGTGGTTACTGTCTCCAAGGTGACCATGAATCTGCAGCTCCCCTACCAGGTCCTCCCCCATAGCCAACAGCAACTCCAGTAAGGCATTCCCCCTAGTGGGACCGTATACCTCCTGCATTAGGTGAAGGTCCCGCACGCAGGTTAAGAACTTACATGAACAATTGGATTGGGCTGTATGGCCTCTGAGAGCTGCCTCAAGAATTCCAAGTCTAGCTTTTCCTCTTGGTGTGGTGGTCTATAGCAGACCTCCACCACCAAGTCCCCTTCTCCATGACCTCCATGTATCCTAACCCACAATGCCTCAACTTTCTTCTCCTCTGATCCCATTTTGACTAGGGCAGATGTATAATGCTCCTTTACATAGCGAGCAACCCCACCCCCTTTCCTCCCTACTCTGTCCCTTCTGTACAACCCGTAGCCCTCAGTGTATACTGCCCAGTCATGGGTAGGGTCCCACCAGGTTTCTGTTAGCCCCACTAAATTGAAGTTATTATCTGCAAGCAGAAGTGCAAGTTCTTCCTGCTTGTTCCCCATGCTTCTAGCATTAGTATAGAGGCTGGAGCCCTCCAAATGGTGCCTTTGGTGCCCCCTCATTCTGATCCCCAAAGGGCCCCTTGGTACTTGCCTGGGGTGTACTGCTGCATGTCTCACAGTTTGTAGGTTCTAGACTCTCTCCATCTCCTGCCTCCCCATCCTCTGTCTTACTTAGTTTAAAGACTGATGTAGGAGGTCAGCCAACCTGTAAGAAAAGAGATTCTTACCTTTTGTGGAGAGATGAAGCCCATTGCATCCCAGGAGGTTCCTTGCATGGAAGTGCGGCTCATGGCCCAGGAAGCCAAAACCCACACGATGGCACCAACTCTGGAGCCACGGGTTGACTTCCCTGACACAGGTGACATGATGCCTACTGTGACCACTGACCAGGAGGATTGACAAGAAGACGCCCTGCTCCCCTGTCTTCCTAAGCCTGGTCCTCAGAGCCCTGTAGTCACTCATGATACAGTCTGGACTACTCCTGGCTACATCATTTGTTCCCACATGGATGAGGACCATGGGATAGTTGTCAGAGGGCCAGATGAGGTCATAAATTCTTGCCGTGATTCCCCAATCCTGGCTTCAGGCAGGCAGCAGACCTCACGCACCATGGGATCCAGACAACAGATGGGTCTCTCTGTTCCTCTCAGCAAGGAGTTGCCCACAACAATGACACGGCGTCTCTTCTTCTGCTTACCTGGCCGGCCCTCAGCTTGCTTGGTGATGGCAGCAGGCCCCTCCAGTGCACTTGCCCCCACCGCACACTCCTCCAGTGCAGCCAGGGCCTCATATTTGTTCCCCAACTGCACTGGGGGAGCTGTCTCTGAGGTGAGAGGTCTGGCCCCTGAGATGACCATCCTCCATTCACCAGCATCTGCTTCAGGGCATTCCCTCTTAGCTTCTCTTCCAGGAGTCTTGTCCTGCAGAGAATGAAAGTAGCCATCAATTCCTTCTTCAATTGCTCTGATACCCCGCAGCCTGCTCACCTCTGCCTGGAGTTCCCTCACCTGCCCCTCCAGGGCCTCAATCCGAGCACATGTGAGACAGGCAAGGGAACCTTCAGCCCCCATGTTACCCCCAGGCCTCAGAGGTCCCACCAGGCAACCCCCAGAGACAGGGGGACAGGGCACTGCTGACCCATCCAAGGGGTCTGTCTGGGTGGAGGCCCCACGGGAGCTCCGGGCTGGAGGCAGCAGCAAGGCAGGGGCTCTGGCTGCGCTCCGTGTCACCACCCGCATAGTAGCCCACCTCCTCAATCACTTACCTGAAGTCTCTGTCAGAAGATCCCGTGTACTCCTGCCCACAACTGGCCTGCGAACTGCCTGCAAACTGCTCCCCTGTTGGCAGTCCCTGTTCGCTGGCTCTCTGGTCACAGGCTCCAGGTTGCACAGCCTCACTAATGTTGCAGTATTGCAGCCTAGCCAGTCATTCTCCTGCTGGAGTGTTTGAAGTTAAAAATACAGTATCAGGATTGTTTTTTTAATAAAACTTTCTTTCAACCTGGACAAAAGGATGTGTTCGAGGTAAGAACGTGTAATGTGACTGACCAGATGTAGCTAGTTAAAAATTAGACCACAGCAACAATGTCCAGTCTAACTGATGTCTCAAAGCCTCTCACAGGAGCACATATCAAGTACTATGAACTATTTTAGCAAGTAAAAGATCTAGCATTGATGAGGCATAAACGCCCACAGAAGGCAATGAAAGAAAGCAATTAGAACAACTGATCTAATGGTATGCTAGCATGTTCTTCAAGAATAATGAGGAGCTAGAGAAATATGGATTGTGCTGACACAAGTGTTCCTGTGAAGCCGCTTGTATGCCAGATTCCCTTGGTATATTAGGTAGCAGTGAAAAAATCAGGATGACCTGCTAACCTAACTGTGTAATCTACAATCTTGGACATTCCTAATTGTACTGGTAATAGTGGGCACTTTTACATGTGCTCGGGGGGGAGGGGAAGGGGGGTATTGTTTAATTAAAGCAGCTTCAAGATCTGCTCTAATTAAAGTGCTGCAGTGTCTCATGTATCAGTATACATGCGTTTCAAAATAGTGGTGGGGCGCTTGAACTAAAGCTTGTTCGATGAGCTTTAATTCAAACTCCTCCACCACCATTTTGAAGCATAGGGACTCTGATACACAAAACGTGAGAGGCTGCTGGAGCACGGTAATTACCATGCTCCAGTAGACTCGAGTAATCAAGTCTGCTCCAATGCACTGTAATTATAGCATGTTGGAGCAGGCTCCATGCTCATGTACAGGCACCCTATAGTGCTAATAAATCCCAATAGAGATTTAAGGATATGCATTGACTACACAAGACTTAATTCACAGGCAGTTCAAGATAGTTACTCAGTACCACCTCCCTCCATAGCAGACACTCTCAATAAAATGTCAGGAGCAAAATATTTTAGTAATTTTGATTGGAATTTGGATACCATCAGATTAAAATGGCACTTGAGGATCATGAAAGATGCCTTCCCTCTCTCCTATTGATTGTTTCAATTTTGCATATTGTCTTTTGAACTCAAGAATATACTAAGGGCATATCAGAGAATAGTATATGCTCCAACCCTGTCAGGGACCCTGATCAGCAGGGATCCTGGTTTTCTTTGTTAAAAAATCCAAAATTCTCTGATTAAACCCTCCCAAATCCCTGTGTTTCTGCAATTAACATGAAACACAACTATATATATAGGTATCAGATTAACACAATGTTTTATTGATATATTTACAATTTTAAAGCAATTTGAAAGCCTACCAATACCTCAATCAATATAATAAAATAAATTCTAAATACCTATATATTTTTGGCATTTGATTTTGGCTTTTTTATCATGGAAAATCAGAGCTACTATTGGCTCCTTTGCTCACCAGGGTGTGGGTCTAGCTGTGGCTCCCCCCCTGCTTTGTGGCTCTGAGTAGCCCTGACATGCCGGTGCCGTGCCCCTGCTCATGCTGTTGCCCCTCACTCCCAAGCCATAGTAGTGCTCGTGCATGTCCCAAATTCTGCCGTCCCCTGGCCAAGGGATACCTGGTAGCAGGCCGGGCAGGTGGGAGGGAGGAGGGGAGGAGAAGAAGGAAGAGGGAAATAGGGAGGGGGAGTGGGATGGGGAGGCAGCAGGGGCCACCCATGGGGCTAAGTGCTCATTGTCCAAATGGTTCCACATGGCAGCAGTCGGCACAGTACAGCATGTCCCAGTGGAACAGGGCTGCCTCCCATTTCAAGGGGGGCAATCCACGTTTTTCTCCTTTAAAGGGGAAAATCCATATTTTTCCACTGGAAATGGAAAACCCAGATCCCTGATGATCAGGAAGGTCAACCTGGACCAAATTCCTAAGCAACCACACATGTAGTGAGTCACCAGCTAAGGAACTCTGCCCTCATTTAGTAATAGCAGGTGTCATGATTGACTACTGGTAGCACCACCTCTCCACATAGTTGCAGTTGAAGTTGCAGGTTTCTAAGCCAGTCAAGAGCTGTGACCTAGTCTACTATGGAAAGCCTCTGGATTCCTGCTCTCTCTGTTTGTCCCTGGTTCCTAACCCTGGCTTCAGCTTTCCCCTGGACTTCAGCCTTGGATTTCCCCTGCAGACCTGCTTCCTGGTTCCTGACCCTGATTTGATTTAGTGCTCAGACTTTGCTCTGTGGACTACACTTCCCACTTGGTAACTTGACTGTTGATATTTTTTTTCCTGGATCCTGACCACTGGCTTGACTGGTTGCATGGACATTGCCCTGTAGATTGCCCCTTGGCTGTGGTAACTTGGTTGCTGGTTTTCTGGATCTTGACCATGGCCTGTGTACTGGATTCTGCCCCTGGATTTCCCTCCAGACCTAGTAACTTAGGGCATTTTTCCACAATCGAGTGTCACAGTGTCAGGTGCTTTGAAAAGTGCCCGGCACTGCATCATTTGCAGTTGTATAGGTGGCGAGATGCACATCAGCACACAGAAAATGTTGGTGGTGTGCTTTAAAACTAAACCACATAGAAGCTGTTTTAATTCAAAAGTGTGCTGCCGCCATTTTCTGTGCGCTGATGTGCATTTTGCTGCTTATACAACTGCACATGGCACAGCACAGTTCACAACAGCTCGCATGCGGAGCAGACTCGATTTATCCTGTCTGCTCCGAAATGCTGGATCTCCGGTGCATCACAGGACAAAAAGGTACGTATATAAATGCCCTTAATTTCTGAATCTGACCCAGCCCCTGATCCCTCTCTTCAGGTGGTCTAAACATTGAATCAGACCACCTATGCCCAAGTCCCTAATAAACTCAAATTTTAAGAACTGGAGAGGACTTCAGTTCCATAAGGCATGGGAGAACCATTTAGTAAGAATGGAAAAGCTTTTAAGGGCAGGCAGTACCGTTTTTAAGGAGTTAAGAGTTGAAATGTGCAAGAAACAAATATTGGCTTGCAAAGGGACACACCCTCTGAGACAGATAGTGATCAAGAATGGACTGAAGCTTCAATCACAGTGATTAAATGTTAAAAAGGACTGAATTTTCCTACAAACCCAGTGGAGGAACCGAGGTTTGTAGATTTCTGCAGATTCTATGGGTTGTTTGTATAAAACTTTGCAGAGCAGTCAGTATCATTATACTAGCTAACTAAGAACACCTTTATTAGGACAAAAAACAGAGGAACAACAAAACTGTTTGAGTTGCCAAAGGAAGAACCTTTAAAACATGCAGTTTTAAATTAAATTTATGGATCCACCCCATCTGCTTATGGATCTACCCTATCTGTTTATGGTAAATTCAGCAGTGTCATATTATCATTTTACACAGTCTAACTGGATGGATAATCTAAGATGAGACTGCTGCAAACAGTCATGGAGAAAGGTTTGGTTCTGTGAAGGTAGTTGGCAAAGCTCTCTTAACATACAGTGAATGCAATGAAGCCTGAGCTTAGGTGGAATGACACTTCAGGGTGGAGTGTTGTAGCTGTGATGGTCCAGGAAATTTTTTGTAATAACTTTTACTGGACCCACTGTATAGTTGGGAGAGCTTTTGGAAAAGCTTATACAGTCTATAATCAAAGAAGGTCATATCTTAAGGGAAATACTCCCAACTCCCCCGCTCTTGCCTTCCCCTACTCAAGCAGTCCCCAAATCTGACCCAACTCTTCATCAGCAGAAGCAAATTCCCCTCTGATCAACAGAATTCAAATAGGATACAACTCTGCCTCAGCAAAAATATAAAACCTGTCAACATATCTCCAGCACCACAGCAGTGAACACCCTCACCAAAAAAACTGCCAGAATCACTGAATCTTACAAATGCATATGGCAGAATGTGGTATATCTTGCCTAGTGTACCAGATGCCCTCGTGGAAACTATATAGGTGGAACCAAACAGGAACTACATGCTAGAATGAACATTCAGAAAAATATAAAGGGCACCGAGACACAAACACCAGTTGGAGAACATTTTCACAGAACGAGTCTCTCTACAACATCACAATCCTTGTGCTCAAAGGGAACTTAAAAAAACACCTCTGGAAGATAGGCCTGGGAACAGAAATTCATCACTCTACTGGACAATAAGAAATCTGGATTTAATATAGATGGGCTTTTTGGTTCATTATAACCTAAGAAATCCTGCCAATAAACTCTCCTGTACTTCATAGGTAATAATTACCTCCTTCTTGAATGGTCTTGCTCTGCCACTAACTAGATTGCCTATTCTACTGCACTTCTTTAGTCTAAAAAAGGCTCCTGTTAACACCTTTTCACTTGTAGTTTACAGTCCTCCTCCATCCCTGCATGTAGACTGTTTGCATTTGCATGGATCTTTTCTCTAGCAAAGCCTCCATCTACTTCTCTCTTGGATCTGAAGAGGAGCATTTGATACCTGTAAGTTTTTTTCCAACAGCTCTCCCAACTACACAATTGGTTCAACAAAAAATCTTTGCCAAGTTAGGCAGGAAATTTGAATGAGTACTTCATCTTCATAGAAGTTAGTATTGGGAGGATCTTCCCAATAAGGGCTTGATAAATCTCACCCATCCTTTTTGCTGATGTGATTGTTACCAGAAAATCCGTTTTTATGGAATAGTGTATGAGGAAAAACATTTCCATAGGTACATATGGCACACTCATCATATGAGGACAAGATTCAGCTTAGAAACTTGATACCTCACTTGGGAAAAGACCTTAGACAAACCCTTAAGAAAACTTGAGGATGTTGAGTACAAGAGCACATGACCTCCATTGACTGGTGAGAGGAAGGCCAAGATTGCTACCAGCTAGAACGTGACTGAGCTGATGGAAGGGTAAGCAAGTCTGAGGTCCAGCATAGAGTCTAATACAGTGGATCTCAACTATTTAGAGTCAGGGCACCCCTCCAAAACCTTTTAGGAATTTGGCAGAACACTTAATTGAGAACCACTGTTGTATCACCTTAGCTTACTTCAGTGGTTCCCAGCCAGGGTGATGTTGTACATACCTGCCTGTATTATGATTATTTGATAAAACTAAAGCAGGCAATAGCAAAGGTGTAATTAATATGTTTTGCATCCTAGGCAAAACTCTCCTGTGTCCTATAGGGCCAGGGGAGGACTGGGAAGGAGGGTAGTTTTACATGACCTGAGTGTCCCTGCACCTGACTTCTCCAGCCAGGCAATGCACAGAGCTGCTCCAGCCTATCATAGCTCCTCTGACTGAGCAGTGCAAAAGGCTGCACCTGGAGCATGTGCTTTTGCCACAGTCTTTCACAGTCTGACCCTTTATTCTTCTCTCAGAAACAGAGGACTTGGTACAGTCCTAGCTGTGGAGTCAGACCAGGAAGGGCTGTGGAAAGAGCACATGCTACAGCCACAGCTGCTTCCTGATCTGCCTGCGTAGGAGGCGAGCAAAGCAATTCCTCCTGGCTGCCGCAGCAACCCAGTCATGGAAAGGTTTAGTATCACTCCAGGGTGCTGCAGCATCCCAGTTGAGAACCATTGGTCTAATATATCTAGAATGGACAATCTGACTGTGCTAATGCTTTTACTCAGCACCAGAAGAACCTTATCCATTCTGCCAAGTAAATATACCTGGCTGAGTCCTTTCTGTTATCCATGAAGACATGAACAGACAGGATTTTGAAAAGGGCAGTGAAGATGGTATGGCATATCACCACCAGGGATCCTGGTTTTCTCTGATTTTAAAAAATTCCCAATTTTCAGTTTAAAAAAGGTAACCCCAAATCCACATTTTTCTGTGATTAAAATGAAACACCACTATAATAGACATCTATATATTAATGATATTTCATTTTAATCATGGAAAAATATAGATTTGGGGTAACTTTTTTAAAACCAAAAATTGGGATTTTTTTTTTTAATCAGAAAAAAACAGGATTCCTGGTCATCACATATAATGCAACATATGTTTTTCCCCATTTAAAGTGAAACTAGAAGCTTGATTAATATGCTAAGTGGTACCACTATATTATTCAGTTTAAGATTAAAGCAAAAACAAATATACCTATTTGAATGTGAACTAATTTGCTGGATTAATATATTAAGTTTATAAAAACACAACAAACCAGGCAAAAACAAGTCAGAATAATTAAAAGATTTGTGTCATTAGTCCCATAGTCATTATAGCTAATATGTCTTTTATTCAGTTTCATAAAACATCTAGCTTTCTTGAGCATTCTTCCAATACTTCACTATCAGTTATTTTTACACTTGAATAAATATTACTGCACCTAAGTTAAAGTTTTTAGCTAGAGCAAAAAATAGTCTGCAGGGCATTGAAATAGAAGAGAAACATTACAAGCAATGACTAACAGACAGCAATATTGCAAAAGAAAAATAGATTTAATAATGGAACACCAAGACCATTAAAAAGGACAGACATCTTAACACCTATGGAGTGGAGAGAAATTAGCAGGAATTAGGGCAATGATAATAAAACATAAAGTCAACTGACTATCTCAGTGATGCCTGACTAGAAATGATGCTGTTCCAGAGATGATCCAGGGAACTACAGATCAGAGAGTCTCATTTCCATCCCTGGCAAGTTGATGGAATAAAGAATAAAATCAGCAGTCCCATGGACAAATATGATCTGCTAGGGAAGAGCATAGATTTTGTAAAGGCGTTTAAAAAACAGAGTTGCCATGAGATTCTAGGAAAGGTCCTTGCATGGACTGAGAGCTGGTTAAAAGATAGGAAGCAAAGGGTAGGCTAATGGTAACTTTTCAGGATACAGGGAGGCCAAAAGTGGGTTCCTGCAGGGATCTGTGCTGGACCTGCTTTTATTCAGCATTTTCATCAATGACTTGGAAGTGAGGTGCCAGGGGCTGGATGACATGGCCCCATATGTTGGATCACACCAATGTGCTGGTTCAGGCTGGTGCACAAAGTCACTCCACAGCCAGATCTGGTGTGTGGGGTTGCTCTATGGACTGACCCCTAGGGATCCTATGATGCTGGGGGGCATGGAGTGTCCCACAGGAGCATGGGGGGGTCCCCAGTGCGCTTGGCAGCAGACCCAGAAGTGGACCAGAAGCACTTCTGGTCCACTGAGGAGTGCGCAGGGGGGCCACCCATGGCCCCCTGGTTTGGTGACTGGTGCCTCCTGGATCTGGGGGGAGCACTGAGGGTCCCCCCATGGCCAATTGCCGAGCCGGGGGGGGCTAGTGCACTCCCTGGCAGACCCGGAAGTGGACTGGAAGTACTTCCAGTCCACTTCTGGGTTCGCCGCCAAGCACATGGAAGGCCCCCCTCCCCTGCCCCCTGCAGTCCTGTGGGATGTTCCATCTGCCCCACCATCACAGCATTCACAAGCTGTGCTGGTACCTCAAGGTATGTAGAAAAAACTTTTAAAGCTGTCTCTCTCTTCAGCATTTCCTACTGGGGAGCTTAGGGAGCCCGCTGCTCAGTATTCTGGGTATTGTGAATCCCATTCTGGGTACCAAGAATTGAATTTACAAATTTATAACATTGGATTTATAAATGTGTTCATTGTCTGTTACACAAAATGGGGCCAGGACTGCAAACAGTTAGTGATATATCTACTCCTTATCACCTGAACAGCTCCATTATACACAACAATGCTACTTACTTCCACAAGTAAAAACTACTTCTGTTACTGAGGATGCATTGCTTGGACCTATCTTTTGTTATACGTTGAGACCAAAATCATTGTAGCAAGGTACTCTCACCACTTTTAAAATAACGACTAACAAGCCTTTTATCCTATTTCCCCCTAATGTTCATAATTAATGGTTAAATAATAGTTCTTTCCAAAGAAAGTCCACAATGTAAAAGTATATTTTCAGACTTTCAAGAGCTTGTCAATGTGCCATACAATCTTCCAGGCAAATTCATTAGGCCAGAATTAAATACTTATTCTTGTAGAAAATATAGGAAGAAAAACTTCATCCTTTGTCAACTATACTTTTGTTAACCTAGACTTTGCAAGATTTGCAGCATGTCAAAACTGGTACTTCCCTCATCCATTTAAGTACCAAGAATGCATACTCATTGTTAATAAGTAGTTTCCGCTTGCATGTGACAAAACAGCTAGCTGGCTAGTCAGCCTCGGTCAGTGTCTATTTATGGCAAAATGTCAAAAAAGAATGTCCTGCATTTGTGGCTCAACAATAATGAACATAGCTAAATCTGAAAATTAACAAAAGAAAGTGAACAGCTTTTTAAATTCTGAAGAACATTAGATTCTGGTGTTCTTTTTGTTCCGATTGTTGTGGCTTAACACTATGAAAAGACCACCTGTTGGGCTGCCATTTTGTGATTGTATTAAATGCAGTGATTGCATAAAAGAACACTTTCCAAAATAACCTAGTATTATTATTCATTTATTTTATAGTAAATCTGCATTCAAAACCTGCAGTAAAGTATAAGGCTTTTTCCTAAGTGAAGTTTAAAACTGTAAGTTTGCTATAAATGCACTTACCGCAGATGCATGATTTTAGAGTTAAAACCAAGATACTTTAAAACAAGTTCAAGTAAATCTTTGATGTGCCAATTAGGATCCATATTATAGTATAAATCTAACCTGCTACAATGTTGCATTTAAGATTGTAAATCAGAGGTGGGTGAAATGATACAAAACTGATAACTTATGATAATTAAACCAAAAAGACTACACGGAAACTTTATGTATTAATATTGTTCATTACATGAAACCTGTATTTTCAGAGACAAAAAGCTTATTTTATACCATAATTTTCTTAAATGTAATTAATTTATGCTCATAAAACTTGATTTTGTATGAGCTATAATTTTATGCTGTCATTTTGTGCATGCTAATTAGCTGATCTCAAGAAAGTTTACAGTAAAGAACATTGTCAACATTACAGTGACTGAAATTTAATAGGATTCAAAGGAAAAACACAGCTCTAAAATAATTTTAGAAGCTTCTGTGAAAGATCTTATATACATTGACATACTGATATCAATTATAAATGTAACATTAATATTGTTAGTAGAAAAAATCAAAATATTAATAATGCCTTATTTATGGATTTTTCATAAACACTGAATCACACTAAGCTGCTACTCTTTATGTTTCAAATCTATAAGTGATGTTAGAATCCATTTCTTAAGTTTTAGATCTTTTATTATGTTACATGCAATAAAAGCTGTTATAGTAAGGCTGCATAAACTGTACATATTAATGAAAAAATGTTTTCCATCAGTTTGAAGTACTTCCGATTTAAATAAATGACAATAATGCCCAAAATAGAAAACATTAGAAAACTTCACAAATATGGTGTTCTTTATGAACTTATATAATAAATTAAAGAATTAATTTCATGGTCATTCTTATATTTGCTTCAAATTTCCATTAAGACTTATAGATCAGGTGCCATGTTTGCTAACAGATATATTACTTGCCACAATTAATACTAGGCATACTTAGAGTGAATGGGTGTATATGCTTATGTGTATACACCGAGAGACATATATCCACATGCAAAACTTCTAGACAATCTTCTGGATTTTACCTGACTAAGGACTGTAGGATTGGGCTCAGACTGATCATAACACATTTTAAAGGTTAATAAAAAGGAATATATATATATGAGTAGCTTTATATATTTCCAGATCTGTTCACCAATCTTTAACACAACCTTTTATTAAAAAATGGGAGTAATTTTGCCTGTTCTTGTACCTTATGCATCCACAAAGCAGTCAGTATGACTGCACATCTGTAAATGTGAACAGAAGTTTAGTGCTATAAGATGCAAGATAAAACTTATTTTGCTTCCCAATCCTGTTTAATGTAACATTTAATATTCCTGATTTTTAAAATGAAAATGTAGAATGGTTTAATCTGTACTTATATCTGTCTAAAAGAGGGGGTTCTTAGAAAACAAGATTTTTTTGTCAAGCAAAATTGCTTGGCAAGCAGATTTCTAAATGTGAATTGAAATATATCTTACGCAGGAGAAGAATGTGTTTTCTTATGAATCTCAACTGAGTGGAAAAAGCAGTGAAATAGAATACTGTTCAATGTACAAGTATAAATTAATGTCTGGGTTTATTGTTCACTGTGATGTAAAGAGTATGTACTGCACACTTAAGTATTGTATTAGAGAATTATGGAAACTGAGTCTAGCAAGCAGAAATGGCATATATCTGAATAAAAATATGTATCTTTAGGAGAGATACAATATGTTTGGAACCCTGAGGGTTAATGAGAGGTAAGCTGGTGAAGGGGGAGATGAGATGAAGGAAATAAAAGAAGCTGAATAGATGAAAGAAGTGATTCAATGGGAGGTATTGTTGGTCACAGCTAGGTGTCAGAAACAAACTAGAAAAATGGGAACCACTTTAACATTGGGAGGAAAATAAAAAAAAAAACTTCTACCACATACTAAAAAGAAAAAGAAAATAAGAAATAATAAAAGGCTTTCAGCCTTTCTTCAGGGTGCGTCAATGTAAAATAAAGCAAGCAAGCAGGAAAGAAAGCACTGAAATTGAATCCTCTCTAAAGGTATCTCGTGGAGAAGGACTCATTGTCCCATCCTTTTCACATCAAGAATTTAATTTTGCATTCTCTTTGTCTGTCTTGAGATACACTTTCAGTTACTCCAGTTGGTTTCTTTTCTCTTTTTTCCTCACTTAGATAGTCTGTATTGGTTGAAGAATAGTTAGAACGGAAAGAACATAGCCATGAATAAAACCAGGTCCTTTGCCAATCTGATTTTTATGGAAAGTTGGGGCTGTTCTTGAAGACAGAACAATTCTTATTTCTGAACATCTGAGGAGAATGTGGCTCTCCTGTTTCCCCCACTTTTTAATACTTGTTTTGCAAGATAAATCATTTCAGCACCATCCCTAATTTAATCTAGATTATGTCACACAGGATGCTGATAGTGCTGATAAAACTTCATCTCTTATTTAAGTATAAAGATACCACCTCACAAAAGGTATTACCTGTATTTTCCTTGTAGGTGTTTCTCTAATTACTTTAAAATGTATTAATGGATTTTCTTTGAAATGACATATGAAAATGCCAGTTATTTTTAGTGTCAGGGACATTCCTGTTACTACATCATACTTATTATGTTTACTACCATCCCCCATGATTTCCTAGGACTTCTTCCCCCTGGTGCCCATAGCAACCCCATCTAGTAATGAAATGTTACTAGAGGATTGCTAGGAGCAGTTACAAAAAAAATAAGCTGTTGATTCTGCAGTCCTTGCACACCCAGCCACTGATATAGGAATCCTAACTTGACCCCAGCACCTGAATCAAATGACGTTCAGCTGACTTTCATAAACATAAGTGCTGATTAAACACATGACATAATAGATTTTTCCACTGTAGCAACCAAACTATTTCCTTTTAGCAGTTTATCTAAATTGTCAAAGTCGCACAATGCTTCTTGTAAACATTTGGCCTAGCATTTCTTTTTACTTACTCCTGCATTTACAAATATGCTAACATGCCCATAGACCTCTGCTGCCTAGCCTGGGATCCACTTTTTGTCTTTCGGGGCAACTATATTAAGGATGATACAGTTGATCTAGTTGGGGACAGTCCTGCTTTGAGCAGGGGGTAGGACTAGATGATGTCCTGATGTCCCTTCCAACCCTAATTTTCTATGATTCTATGAAAAAGTGCATTTGGTTATGAATCAAGCTCACATATTTAAACTGAAGTGTTTGACTTCTTTGTGCAGTAAGTAGCTGGTGTCATCTTTCAGGATGCCCCTAACTGTTCCAGGAACAGCTACCAGACATGCTGAAAGTTGCTTTTCCTTGTCACAGCTGCTCAACAGCTTCCCTAATGGCCAGTTTCTGTGGTGCAGAGAATAAAGGGGAGAATAGCTGGAGCTGGAGCTGTTTCGTATTCCTGCCGGACTATGGCAGAACAAGACAGGAACTTGATTGGCTCTGTATAAATACAGTGGAGGATTTAGCAAAGGATGCTACCCCAACTCATACAGCTAATTGGACAGCCTAGGACAGTTATTTTTTCCCATATCTTAGCTTGTTCAATGGAGCTTGTTCAGCTGGAGATAGATGGAGAATAAGACACACCAGACATTTCCCAACTGAACGCTGCATTTGATATATCCATTGTGCCAAAATCTACAAGGAAAGAGGTACAGCAACTGATCAGTCCCTGAACAGCTGTAGGCATCACTAAGAGTGGATATATATAAATTTTTTTTTTCCCCTTTTGCTACCTAAGGAATGCAGACAGAGTGAAAAGGACAAAAATCTGCCCTGAAACATACCCTGCCCTTCTGACCTCTCTGAAATGGGTTCTAAGACAAATAGAATAAATACCATTGACACACAGCAGAACCTTGGTGACTTGCAGCATTGATTGGTGACCCACTGAACCTCAGTGATATAACTTTGCAGATTTAAAAATCAGGACACTGCATACAGACCTATGGGGTGGAGGGGGGAGGGATTAGGGGGAGGTTAGATCTCCTTAAAAATAGCCACTTAATCTAAATTAAGTCAGGATGGGAGGGCGAGTGGGGGGAGAGGTTGGAGAGACAAGTAGGCTGTGGGGGGAAGATGGGGAAAGAGGGGTTTGCAAGTGATTGGGGGTAAGCTGGGTCCACAGGATATTGGGGGGCAGGGGAATCCAATAGGGCAATCAGGGGGCAGGTGGAGTCTCTGGGTGGGGATCTGGGCCATTGGGGAGGCAGGTGGGGAATGTGGGGGGGTTGCTGGGGTCTGGAAGGGTTTGGCAGGATCAGGGGGGCTCATGGGCCCCATGTAGGGGCTTGGAAGGATAAGGGGCTTCTCTCCTGCACTCCCCAAGGACCAGGGGCTGCTTTTAGCTTCCCAACACTCCCACCCCCAGACAAACAACCCCCCAGTGAACTTATTCCCCATCTCTCCCGCCCCTCTCTCCACCCCAACTTCATCAGCTCTCAGCATCAGTGAACGCTGATAAAGCTGGCACTGGGAGTGGCTTGCAGGATGGGGAGATTTGGTGGGCCAGGGAGTTGCTGTCTGGTCTGTGAGGGGAGGGGTGCTGTCTATCTGGGGGTGGGGGGTTACTTTTAATATGATTTAACCTCCCTTTAAGCTCCTAATGTCTGTATACAGATATACTTTGTTCTTTTATTCTGAACAAGAAGTTTCATTTAAATCCTGTACTGTACTACACAGCAAGCAGGTAAATGCCCAGTGGTATATTTTTACTTCCATGAGAGTTCAGTATATGGGGACCTTAATACCACACTCTGGTACTAAATCTTTGCCAAAAAGCAAAATATTTTACAATGATATTTTGATAAGACTAAATATGTTTTTGAATTACCAAAGTAAGTTCTGTGGTACTATATAAATAATGACATTTTAATTCTAAAAATATTTTGCTCCTGCAAATGCCAGAGTTCAGCAAAGAGTTCAACAGCTCCTCACTCTAAAATTATCCAGAAATGAGGATGAAAATATTTTGGGCACCTCATAAGAATGAAACAAGTGTGTCTGTTGCTGCCAACTAAAAGTATCCTTTATTGAATACTGAGGCCAAATTTATGAGACTCAACAATGCAAACACCATGCAGTGTGGCCCAGGACAGAGACAGATTGCAAAGCCTTTTTCATGTCCTAAGTAATGTCTAACAGCTTGGAAAGGGTTTAGATTCAGAGATATTCTGTATGAGGTATATATTCTGAACAGGGAAACTCAATGTAAAAAAAAAGACAGACACACACAGAACATAGGCCACTTATTGCTCTCTCTTATGACTTTAACAAAGTTATTCAAGATTTACAATGGAGTAAGTGAGAACTGAATTTGGTATACTATTTCCTGGAATATAGCACAGTTGCTTCTTCACCCAACCATAAGAAAAGTCTTTGAAAAAGGCTAATATTTATCATTTAAAAAAAAAAATAGTTCTAAATTTGCGGCTTTGGAAAAGCGAGAAACAAGTTCCTATCTCTGAGTTAACAATTGTCCTACCCTCTTATATTTATATGAAGTGTTAATTATTTTACACCGTTGTTAGATTATCTTGTTTTTACCTGATACCACTCTTCTTTCTTATGCAATGTTAATTAATTTCACTGTAATTGGCAATCAGTCACTCTAACTGTTATTGAGCCCCAATCTTGCCATGCTTATTCAGGCAAATTCAGCCTCAATTTTTTTTTCTAGTTAATGGAGGTCTATATCTATTCATACTAATTGAGAATCTGGCCCAGAATATTTATTGCTGAATATACAGCCAAGAAAAAGCATACATACAATCAGTTTGCCATGAGCATGTAGTTTGTGAGATGGCTTTTTGTATGATATCCTTTATTCACTATTGTGTGGGAGCAAGTCTTTTATGTAAAGAACACTGATTTTGCACAAATCTTCAAAAAGATAAATTAAATTCCCTTTGGATGAATCCAGAGCAGAAACTGCAATACGAATGAATTACTTAACACTTTTTTCTCCACAAATAATAGTTAAGGAAAAAAGAAGTTTCCTTTGAAAATACATTAAGCCTAGAAAGTTAACAAAGCAGCAGGTTCATTCAGGGCTCTATCTTTCTTGTGTTTAAGACTCTTTGGTATGCTGCTTACTCACATCTCAGAAGGGTCCAACACAAAGGGCCTGAATCACTGCTGCCTTACTCTAGTTTTATTTTGGTGTAATGCCTCTAATTTCAGTGAGTTTAAACCTGTATGAAAAAATCTTGAGGACAAAGACTGCCTCTTTTTAAATGTTTGTACAGCCCCTGTCACAATGAAGGCCCAATCCTCCTTGGAGCTTCTATATGTAATTGTACTATAAATACTTAGCAATGATCATTATAATACATCAGGCCTGAACTGTACTTCTTTTTAGTGATTATAAGAAACAGACTTAACTTGCAGAAGAAAACCATAGAAGTCAGAGTTAGGGAAGTATTGCTAAATTATCAGGTATGTTCTTTACAATATACTGTTTTCCAGTCCTTCGTCCAGTATAGTTTTCAGCATGGCTCAGGATAGACTTTCAGCACTCCCTTTCAAAAACTTACTTCATAATCTACAGCTGCCCCTGGAAGAATTTTTTTGCCGGTGTTGAACTTTTAAAATTGTTTCTTCTTATTCTTACTTACCATGCTAAAGAGTTCCATTATCTCTGAACTTTCTATATGTTTTTAAATAGTTATATCTCCCCCTCTATCCTCATTGCTTTGACATGCCAAACAATTTTATATCTTTTTTTAAATGGTGGAAATCAGAACTATTGACCACACAAATTGTTATTAAAATAAGCAGTACAAAGCTATCAAATATACAAAGTAGAAAAGTACAACACAGTTGAAGAAATATAACATTATGTATTCCATACACTAAAATTATAAATGTTATATAAATACATCGTTTTTAATCTATTCATCCTGTTTATCTAAGCTCCCCTTTTAATTCTCTTAATCTTTCATTATAAACAGATCTCTTCCGCCTCTGGTAATTTTTTCTACTCTCTGAATTCCTTCCTTTTATTCTATATATTTCTGACAGAAAAGGGCCACAGACTGAATACAGTGTTCCAAATGCAGTTTTATAAGCCTTGGTTACGATATATATAAATAAAGATTAATACATTTAATCTACAATGGAGAATCTACATGAGATCACATGAAAACAAACATATTATTGATGATTGTGTCAGTCTCCTTACCTCTTAAATGAAACTTAGAGCTCAAAACCTATAGTGTTTAATTGCTGTATAATAATAATATTAAAGCCATTTCAAGTCAGGGACAAATGAGAGGTAACTGGGAAAAAGAAAAAAGAAAACGATTTCAAAATATTTCTTGTATGGTAGGGAAATTGAAATGTAATCTGAAAATACCATTCTCCTCCTTCCTTGTAATATTAACCTATTTCTCAGCATTGCAATTCCTTCTTCCTATTGCCATCTTCATTACAGAAGTGAGTTACAACTCCAGCTGATGAGCATTCAGAACTATAAAGAGATGACAGTATAGCTGTAACTAAAACTAAAACACGTGTTTTCAAAATGTGGCATCTATCTGTGGGTGTACATCTTTGTAGAGATTTTTGTACACCACTACTTGAATCCTCAAGTGCTGGATTTATAT
The DNA here is from genome assembly GCF_000455745.1 of Alligator sinensis. Classification (NCBI taxonomy): domain Eukaryota; kingdom Metazoa; phylum Chordata; order Crocodylia; family Alligatoridae; genus Alligator; species Alligator sinensis. Next base: position 4,963,970 of record NW_005841835.1, read on the forward strand.
GTATGAAACCAATAACAATTTATACATATGTATATTTATGTGTACTTATACATATTTATATGTATATTTATATGTATAAATTATAACAGTTCCATATATAAACCCATGTGAGTACAAATGGGTTTATATATGGAACTGTTATAATTTAAATGTAGAATTGACAATGATAAGTTGCATATTTAAGAAAAGAAGCTCCCATTGACTTCAGGTTTGCAGCACTAGGCCATTAGAGGTCACAGAGTAATATTATGCAAATATGGAGGGTACACTAATCCACCTTTGAAACCTTGCCTGGCAGTAAACATTATTTAAGTTTTATTACCTTTTGCCTTATAACGAAAGCTGATAATGTTTTCCTAACAAGATTATAATAGAGTTACAATGGTCAGGAAACAATTCACTTCGCTGCCTATATTTTGGGGGAAGTTAAAACCCACACTATAAGGAACACCAATCATGGATCACAGCCCCACTGTGCTAGGCATTGTGTATGCACACACATTCATGAACACAGAAATAAAGCAGTCTCTGCTTTGAAGAGCATACAATCTGTATAAATGGAATGCATTGCATATTAGGATGCAGAAATAGAGACACGATACAAAATTCTTTGTTCTGTAGAAAGTTGATGACATATTCAATGTAAGTCAAATAAATATTAAATCTGTTCTCATATTTTATTAAGAGATATGCTGGTTATAAAAAGTGTGCATGTGTGTGTGCATGCCCATTGCCCATATGTCATAATGAGGAATATCTTGTATTCAAAAGCTTGTCTAATTCTATCCCAACTATGCAGTTGGGCCAATAAAAGATGTCACCTTAAGAAATCCTTCACTCTTGCATACTTCATGGGCCATCATGGCTATAACATCTCTCTAATACTCCCATTACACACACACACACACACACACAAGAATCAATTATATAAGTCTAATAAATATGATTACCTGTTGATATACACATGACTATTAAGATTCAAAAAGACTAACAGATGTTTAACCTCAGGATCTCACTTAAATTGACAAAGACAGACCCAAGAATGATCCTGATATTGTGATTCCATTCAGCCTTTAGGTGTATATATATACATGCAAACATATGCACATGTGCACATACATGTGTGTAAAATATATTAAGGTACATAGAAATGCACATGCACACACATACACACACACAGTGTATTATATGTGCAGAAAATTATGACTATTTTAAATACATAAAATTATACTGATATGTTTTTTGTCCTTAATGGAGAACTTGAACTGCAAACAGCCATGTCAGAACTCAGATGGTTAACATTCACTTCTTGCTGTTTTATTGCATATTACTGTGCGCTCCTGAGCAGCAGGAGCAGATTCAGGCAATTACAATCAAGTCAGGGCACACGCCGTGGCTGAGCAACACGATCATGATGAGGATACTGATGAGGCACTTATCGAAAACCCCACATCATCCACACTCATCAGCCACAACATGTCACCCCAAATGAGGCATCAGCTGCCTTCAAACAGCTCATTGCACACTGTTTACAGCTTTCTTTGGGCCCACTTTTGATTTTGCGGTCAGGACTTAGTTCAAACAGCAGCTGACTGGCAATGGAAAGTCTCAGGGTTCACTACAGCTTACTTTTTTTAAGAGTCAGTAGTGCTGAGACATTGGAGCTGACCAAAGGACAAAAACTGTTCCAATTTAGTTCCTCTATCATAATTATCCCTCTCTGAGAATGGATTGTTAATTATACCAAAAATATATGTCAGTGATTTTGACATCAGTTGAGGAGTTAAGAAGGGAAAACAAACAAACAAATAGTCAACAATAGTTTTCAGATTTTAACCTGCTTTTTTAAAATAGTCTTAAAAAGTAGCAGGCAGTAGAAAATGAAATGTAAATGCTTTGGGCCAGATTTTTATTTATATAACTCCCTTGACATTACTTTGGCAATGTAAAGTAGGAGTAATTATTATTTTTGTGTCTTCCAACACTGTTGTGTGGCAAGATTTTACTGATCTTGGTAGGAAACAATTTTCTGTCCAATGAAAATGTTGCTGTTTTTCACTGGGATGAACCAAGACCTTTTAAAGTTTTACAAAATCAACCAATCAGCCTTCTCCCCCCTCCACTCCTTCCCTCCTCCCCTCCCCCCCACAAAAAAACCCAAACCCAAACCAAAATCAAATAAGCTACCAAGAGAGAGAAAATTCCATTCTACTGGTCAGGGCACTCATGCAGGAGACTCATGTTCAAGTTACTGAATGAATATTTAATTAGCTATACAAAATGAAACAGCTGTAAAGAGAGAACCTTAGGACCCAATGCAGAATAGTTAAGACCATGGTGGCTAGGCTATGGTAGAACTAGGATACAGGAGAACTTGGTGTGAATCACACAGAACAAGGGCTTGAACTTGGGCTCCTACATTGCACTTGAATGCCATAACCACTGACCTATTGGCTAATTTGATGTGCTGATTCTGTGGCTGATAAACCTTTCCCTACAAATAAGTCATTGAAACAAGTACATTTCTACAAAGAGCCTCTATTTCACAAATCAGCATTTTTTTGAAGAAAAACTTTCTCAGCAGATAATTTTCAACAAGTTTTAGTTGTACTGGCTGTCAAAGGAACCTTATTATAAATGAGAATCTGGCCCTTTATCTTCAGATGTTTTTCTGCGAGAAATTTGTACTAACTGGATATTATTTATTCATTTCAGACACCCTTTTCTGTAGGGGATCATAAAGGAAGGAACTATTTTTCCCACACTAATCTTCTTCTGAAATTTCAAGTTGTTCTACAAAATTAATTGTGACATCACATCAGAGAGGTGGGTACCATAATTAGAATATCAGTTGTAGAGAGAATTAAATCAAGGACCAGAGTTCTAATTTTTTTTTTACTCTCCCAAACTCAGATACTAAGTCACTAACATAAAAATGAAAGCTGAGCCTTGCTCTCAATCCCCATAAGTAATCATTAGGTAATACTGCCTCTGTCTCTTTTTTCAGCTCAGGCTATAGAACAATATAGTTAAATTAATTAGTTATGAACTTCAGAAATGCACAAATCTGCTTTGTTTCCCCACTGGTTCCAAGTTTTAGGATGCTAAACACTTAATGAATCCTATAACAAATTGTAACAGTATATATTTTACTATGAACATTTTTAAATAATGCATAAAGGATCAAAGCAATTCTTCCTACATTTGTTGTTATGTTTGAGTTTTATGTTCTAGCTGCTTTTAACTGTCACCGGTATAAGACACTGCTTTTTTTTCTAATACAGGTTGACATAATATATATAGTTTGGTGTCCTATGTCTTGCTCTCTGCTTTGTATCTTTACACAACAGTAGCATAATGATTGATGAAAAATAAGTATTTTAAAAAAGGCAAAATAATTTTTCTCAAAATGGAAAATTAATTTGCATTATCCATTTATGACTCTTAGAATTAATTTACTCAAATTCTGGCTTTATTTCCTAGGGAAGGCAACTATTTCATGTAATACTTTCAAGGCATGGCATTTTTTTTCAGTATAACTTAAACATCTAAGAACTGATGTCATATCTTACCTTCTCTGCAGTACTATATGTGTAAGAGAAAGGAAGTAGTGGGGGGAGGGGTATATTGGGATGGGATGGCATAACGATCCTGGAAAATGCTTCACCAAAATAAAACTGAGTTAGTCATACCATGCATCCCTAAGACATTAATTCTGTCTGAGTGGTGATAGATGGGAACTGAAGCACCGGTAGTAAAACATCTTATGAATGTGCAGTAAAAATAGAATAATGGACATAACAGTTGCTTCTGGTAGTTATGTAAAGAAATGGAAGTTTGCATTTATATATATGTATGTATGTCTGAAGTGTGTGTGTGTGTTGCGTGTATGTTAACTGTTTTTGGGTCATCATCTAACGCTCTTTGTGATGCACATTCTAAATTAGGCAAAAGGGATGCATCTTTCAAATGCAGATCATGTTTGCATTAGAAGAGCAATGAGAACACTTGTCACTTTCAGAACATTTATGTGCTAGAAGTACTGTTAGCAGAAGAGCAGTTTAGATAAATTCAAGACTTTTTTTTTGCTGATCACAAACATTAAGCTTCACACCTGAAACCCTCAACCCCCTGCTGTGCTCTAATCCTAGCACCATTCACCCTTAGAGACTCAAAGTGCTGTGCCACTGCTCTCAAACATTTGATTGCCCTTAGTTTGAATGCCACCACCTGCAAAAATGCCTTTTTATTCCCTTTGAGCCTCTTGAGAAGGAAGTAAAAATGATAATTCATGACAAACATTAATTAATTGTTTACAAGATGATCTTTTCTTTTTCTAACTTCTGTTCAGCAGACATGTTGAGCTGCAAGATTCCACTCTTGATGCCAGAGTTTGTCAAGAGGTCTGCATTGTTGTTTATCACTCAGGCATAGGATAGACTGCAGGTCATTGTTTCTTCAGTTCAAGTAGTCCTGTCTAGCTCTTGTTTGAAGAATGGAAGTGACATGCCTGAGTTCCCCAGTATAAAAGAACTACCGGTTCCAAGAAGAAACAGGGATTTAGCTTCTAATGCAGAGTAAATAAACATTTTTCACCACCTCTTGCTCCATGTCATTTTTAAAAGGTCAAGAGATGCCATTACAGTATTTTAAAAGCTTCAAATTATGTTTAAATCACTAAACTCTCAGAAACCTTATCAGAATTTAAGAACCTACTGCAGTTGTTTTAGTCCTTGAATTCACTGTAATAGGAAGAGGTATTTTGAAAGGAATGCAAAAACTTGTTAAGTTGGCTAAGATTTGCTCAAAGTTTGGGTGCTGTCATGGCTTTTTTCACAGGCTAGTGCATAAAAAACATTGTAAATGATATATTGATTTATTTGAAATCCTAAATTAAAAAATATTAATTATACTATTGTTGTTATGCTATTATTATATGTTATGCTAACAATTATGCTGAGAATTTAAGCAACTTGCAAAAAGAAAATCATTCTTTAAAACTGTCAACAGGATGGCCAAAATATTAACCTGTGGATATTGAAAATTGTGTTAAGTATAGAATATTAAATAATCTATATTTAAGCATTTTAAAAACAGACTAATTTTCAGAAATATTGATATCTATAAATTCCAGCAAAATCAGTTGGAACTGCATGTGTGCAGCATGCTGGAAAATCAGACTAATTGTACTTACATGCCTAATATGTATTTACATACATAACTTTGAGAATCCAGGTTTGAAAGTTTTAGTCTGCTCTTCTGATGATTAAATGATTCTATAAACTTCAAACCACATCAAAAGTGCAACAAAAGTGTGGAGAATGTGAAAGGTCTTACTTGTGGGAAGTGTACAGTAATATAACTTCATGAAGAACTCAGGTTTCCAGATTCCAAATTAGGAGCCCTTGGATCACAGCTACAAGGCTAAAAATCAATGCTATATTTTCTGAGTTAATACTAAGGATTGCACTTAACAGACATGGAGACTAATAAGGTATGCAGAAGGAGTAAAAGCAGTGCACAAAAAATTCAGGCCTTAGTCTTGGCGAAGATCCAACACAATGATGTTTCAACCAGATTTGAAAAAAAAAAAATCAATAACATCTGTGGTATAATGGTTAATTAAAGAAGCTCTTCAGCAGAGCTCAAGATGAGAGGCTCGGCCTGAAATTCAGACAGCTGAAGCTTGATTATCAGGAAAGAATGCTTTTTTAGCTATGAGTGGATAGGCCAAAAGCTGCAATGTGTAGAAATGGGAAGAAAAATTGCTTTTATTTTAACTTTCTTTAAGTAATCAATACATGGTTTCACCTGCATTAGAGCTTGTTCAGTTCCAAAGCCTGTTCCTATAGTTCAACATAAATTTAAGCCTCTACTTTTGAATGTATAGGCTTAAAACAACAATGAAAACAGCAACATGATATGAAGCTTGGGAGCATATTTTTATTAATTCACGAAATAAAACCATCTACACAGTCCTTTTAACACGAATCCATCCCAATTTAGGTCCATCAAGCCATTACTCAATGTATGTCACTCCTTAAGACTTACTTCCTTCAGGAGTGAGTCAAGTATTATCTTTTAAAAAATAATGAAGGCTAAGACAGTCTTAAACAGTAACTGTGTGACCTTACGCCCACATGTCAAATCCTTTCTCATTCTGTTCTTTTTCCATTATTTGCCATTGCTAGCTAAAATTACAAATTCATAATTTTAGGGTGAGTAGGAACTATTATGATCATCAATTCTGACTCCCTTTATGACTCAAGCCAGAGAATTTCACACAGTATTTCCTACATTTTACTCATAACTTCTGAATGCACTACAGAATATCTTTTAGAAAGATATTGGATCCTGATTTAAAGATTTCAAATGAAGGAAAATCCATGACAACCCTAGTGAAGTTGTTTCAATACCTAATTGCCCCCACTGTAAAAATTTAGACCTTATTTCTAGTTCATTTTTTTTCTAGTTTCTGCTTCCAGCCATTAATCTTGTTATGTCTTTGTCTGCTAAATTAAAGAGCCCTCTACCATCAGAAATCTTCTCCCCATGCAGATACTTATAGACCACGATCAAGTGACCTCTTAACCTTTTCTTGGATAAACTGAACAGATTGAGCTTCTTTCACTTGTCACTGTAAGACAGGTTTTCCACATCTTCACTCATTCTTGCAGCTTTTTTTCTGAACCTTTTCCAGTTTTTCAACATCCATTTTAAAGCATAGGCACCAGAATTGGTCAGTGTTCTAATAATGGTTTCACTGATGCTTAATCACAAATATAGTGGTACTAGCATATCACTACTTCTACTCAATATTCTCCTGCTTATCTAGTCCAGGGTTGCATCTGCTGTCCTAGCCTCTGCATCACATTGGGAACTGATCTTCACCTAATGACAGTAAGTATTTTTTCTGAGTCACAGCTTTGTAAAATACAGTCCCCCATCCAAAAATATGACCAATGGCTTTGTGTTTCTAGTGGTATGCCATTGCATCTTGCATTCACTTAGATTAAAATGCATATTGTTTAAGTGAGTCTATTTTATCAAGTACTCCAGATTGCACTCCTCTCATTATTATTATTTATAGCTCCACCAATGTTAGGGTTATCTGAAAAGTTTACTAGCAGTAATTTTACATATTCTTCCAGGGGACTGTAAAAAGATATTAGTATCAAGCCAAGGATAGGTCCTCTTTTTTAATCAATGTAATATGTAGTATTTTAATTTTATATGGTGCTATTATTTAATCACATTGTAGTGCAATACCAAGGCATAACTAGCAAAGTGAGGCAGAAACAAGGCTTTCCATGGAAAGTCCATGATTTCAAATTTTGTTTTTGAAATGGAGTGCTGGAATAAAAATCAACATGTCTCATTAAATTAAACTTAAAAAATCAAACAATTTAATTTTGATAAAATCATAGCATTTAATTTCAATTAGATGCTTTAGTTTTCTTAATTGTTTAAAACTATTTATATAAACAAAATGAAAATCAAAACTGCCTGTTCCAAAAATGCCAAAATGAGATATTTTAATACGATTAAAACGCTTCTTTTTGCCAAATGAAATGTCTTGAAAGCAATGCTTTCTCCAAATATTTAGATTTTTATAAAAACAGTATTTTTCACTGAAAAATAATTAATAAAAGAATTCTAGCCAAACCTAATTAAAATCTAATTAGATTGTAAACTAGAGATATTGCCTAGCAGGTCTCTGTTTCATGATGATATTCTAGGATCCTTTTAAGTAGTTTTGTTCTTGTCATACTCCTGTTTTATAAATTATTCTCTTCTCTTATTGTAAGCCACTCAGAGCCTTTGTTGGGAAGGGAGGCATATACATCACATCAAATCAAATGAAATAAATAAATAAAACTTTATGACAGGGCCTGCCTGTCTTTCTGTACTGTAACCCACAAAGCATACTTTGTAACAGTCTGAAAATGATGAATAACAATAAAGTCAGAGCCTATGTAATCTTTGGCTATTCAGAGTGGAATTTTCAAAGCATATAGCATTGACCTAGTCCTTCTTCCAATGAAATCAATAACAGTTTTACATTCCTTGGTAGGAGATGGGTCAGCCCAAAGTTGGGTGGAAATGGACTCATCTACCCGACAAAGTTTATGCCAGAAGTCTTATAGCTGCTTGGGAAATCAAATGGAAATCTCTGCAATAAATACCTTATCACTGCAAAGATTCTTGTGTCATTAATTCTAACGAAATGAAAACATCTGTGATTACATATTTGGAACTGCAACTGGACTTACAATCAAAACAAAAGGTGACAGGATGCAAGCAGACATATTTAGGGCATATCTTATTCCATGCTCATGTATAACTTTCAGTGACCTTTATTTCATATGCCAAATAAATCTTAACATGTTTTATTCTAAATATTCAGGCTGCTGCAAATTGGAAGCTGTACTTGATACAACAAATAGAAAAATCCAAGGCACAGGTACGTCATTTTTAATTTTGGTAAACACAGCTCCTGCTCCTACAAATGTTCACTGCAACATTAAGTGCTTACTGCTTTGTGCCATGATTACAAGTATGTACGAGCACTGGATTATGCACAGCTGCCATGTTTGAGATCCACAAGGCAAGAGTATAGATATAGCCACATTGCTTTCTCATGGTGTTCTTAAGAGCCAATTACTTGGTCAATAACATATTTCTGCCAATAGGTTTCCTCATGTAAAATGCCTGCTACCCAGATGCCCACTGGGATGTTGAATAGGCTTGGACTGCCAAAGAATGGAGATAGGGCCACACCCCTATTACTCTCATGTATGCATGTAAATATCTCATTACCATATGATAATGGAGTCAGCATATTTAATGGGACTTTGTGCATAAGAGGTGAATTTGCAGTAATAAATGGAAAATGCTGAGCTTGGCCAAATGGCAAGCTAAACTAGTACAGTGACAGAAGCAGTATTAGTGTTGGACTTTGGCATAAGCTAGAATGGCCCTGCTGCCAGCCCCATGAAGAACCTATTGTTTATAATGCCTTGTTGTGATGGAAACCTGGGCCTCAGTGAAGTCAATGAAGGGATTTTTTAGCTTGTAGACTTCACTGAAAGTTACTGGGATCTCCTTCCTTAAGATGATGAATTTCCTCCTTTCCTTTATTTGCCTCACAAGATCCCAGTGTAGCATGAAGTAGTGATTTCTGCCACCAGTGACTGGTGCACTCCCATAGCATAAATGCTGGTGCTATATAGCATAAATGCTGAAATCCTCTTGCCTACCTCCTGTCAACCCTTTACCTCCCATAACATCACCTGTAGTTATCCTATAAGTCACTTCTGGTTCTTAGTCCCCAAGCCATGTAATAAAAAACAGACATGTCTGTACTTTCTGACCCTCCCCACTCTCATCACCTATATCTTCCCCAAGCTCTGCTTCATGGTGAGGACTTTTAAAATCAGTTCAGGAGTGGGAGCACCAGGTGTAAGGTATATAGAACCACTAATGAGCATCTGCTGTGTAAGTTGCTTAATCTGCCCCTACTGGTTTAATCACAACACTGGCATGACTCAGGCGTTGAAGCATCAGGCAATGTACATGTAGGTCTTTCTCTCAGTGCTCTTTAAAATTCTGACTGAGTGGCCAGCTTTTAACCATGCCTCTGATGTGCCCTCTTGCGGTGCTCAAGAAGCTAAACATGTAGGAAACATGGACTACAACTAAACCTAATCTTCAAAAGCCCTTGGGCAGTTGAGTCTAAGCTGGAATGTACAGAAACCCACTTGCACACCTGCATTCTTTAGAAAACACTAGCTCTAGTTACTGTAAAATTCCAGGGTAACTGATGTCCTCTTTTGATGTCCACAATGTTATATTTTAAATCCTGATATCAATGCAGAAACTACAAATGAGAAGGTAATTCAGTCTCCATGGTTTATTCACTGTTAGTGCCAAATGGTGCATTTTGTGAAGTGAGATTTTGAAAGACGTAAAAACATGTGCAGTAGGAAATGGATAGGCCAACACAACTTTACATACTAGTCGAAAAACAGTTAACTAAGTAACAACCAGTTTAAATTACTACCAACTTGAGCTAGATTCATACATGAAGTGCTTTATTTTCAATATGACCCCAATAAACAGCAAAAGAGCCATGGAAAAACTGTCCAGCATTTGCAGAGCCTGCTCTGTAGAGATACAAAAGATTTCTTATTTTGAGTGGACCTGTCTTTTCTTGATTCTTTGTGATGTCTAAAGAGGGCCTGAAAGAAGCAATGGATCTAAAACAGGAAATAACTAAAATATGCTGAGCATGAAATTCCAATGTGATGTTACGTATAAGGTTTTTATTTGATAAGTGTAATGCAATTATTTAAGAAAATATTTCTGATTTGAAATAATGACACTAAGGAGCATATTTCAGAAATGTGCATTCAAATCCAGGCTCTAAGCTCTCACTAACATAATGGAATCAAATACAAATACATTTTACAAGTAAACTTCTGCAGGTTGTTCAATAACATCAAATCTGGCAACAGAGTCTGAAACAACAGAGTCTGAATCAACAGAGTAGACTAATTAGCTTCAGACTAAAGACACCATCTACACGTGCAAAGGTATTAGGTCACAGTAAACTAATTAATACCACTGTAAGATAGTACTGTCAGAGACAGTATGGTAGAGTAATTTACTGCATGGAAACACATGTCTGGACACTGACCATGGGCATAAATTGTGCCTGGTCAGTACAGTCCAATTCCTGCCTGCTGCCTAGCAACACTGCTCTGCACTTTCAGCACCTTGTGCCCCAGCCAGTCTCTCTGCTACCCAATGCCACTATCCAGAGCCCAGGGCAGAGAAGGGCAAGAGTGACCCTGGTATAAACTGCTTCACCCCAGCTCAAATTGCTGCTATCTTGGGCATATGTGTAGATGCTATGCCCAGGAGTAGCTTGCTCTGGTGCAAACTGCTCTGGAGTTTATTGCTTCAAATTAATTGCATGTGTAGACATACCCAGAGAGTATTAATGCTTGGTTCTGCTCTGAAAAGTAAGCATTCTGATTCAACAGAATCTGCTGCCTGCATGTATAGAAAGCCATATCTACTTACCTCATTGATATAAATACCATTTTTCTACATTCTATTTCTCTACTGCTACTTTGAAATCCACAGTGTGGCATGTTCCAAGGTTTGGTACACTTTAGGTTCAATTTTCACCCCAAGGCAAACAAAAAGAAAGAATAGAGACAGATCTTTAAAAGATACAGGCCGAGTAGAGAGATAAATAAAACCTAGCTGGTTCAGAGAAGGCAATGTTGAGGGAATAGAGCTCTTTAAATAAATTAATCAAAAGAGGTTTGTGCTCAGGTTAGGGAGCAAGCTGTTTTAAAATTTGCCTGAACTGATTTATTCACCCCCATTGGTGATGGTATCAACTGCAGCAGAAGCATAGAGCAAGATGTTGATCGCAATTACAGTTGTGTAAATCTGAAGTAAAGTCCATTGATTTCAGTTGACTACTATAGACTTAATTATAAAACTGAGATAAGAACATGGAACCATAAACTTAGCTATGAGGAGGCAAGGTTTTACAGTTTGCTATTAATTTCCATAAATATCTAGTTTGAGAGTTAGCCTAATTATAATTGCAAAATAGTATTTCATATAATTTTTTACTACCTTATTCAGATAAAAGAAATGAGTCAATCTACAGAGAACAGATTGCAGTTTGGGAGTTGTGTGTCACTGAAGTTATGAAAAATATATCCATACAGCTACCCAAAGAGAACAGGACTGAGATTAGTCACATGTGAACAGAACACACATTCACCGTTTGGTGGTGTGGGGAGGCAGCACACATCTTAGACCAGGTCTGCCATTTTTAAAGCAGTCTATGTGTGCTGAACATCTGTTCTGTTAGGGGTGTAAACCAGTTTTGTGTGCCAAACTTCTGTTCTGCTACTGGCTTCCAATCACTTATAACTGTAAAAGGGTAGTATAGTACCTGGCCATGAAATCCACATAAAAAGCCCCTGGGTGCATGTACATGTGACGTAGCTCATCACTATGGTAACATAGCATTGAAAGACACAAACCATGATGCTGATGCTATGTTGCCATGGTGATGAGCTACCTTGGTATAGCGCATTGCTATGACAACATAGCTGCTAAAAATAACCATGTTCTGTCATTTAGTACTTCCTAAAGCAAGTACTAAATGACAGTTCAGTAACAACTGTGCCACGGGGGGCATGTGTAGATGCTCCCACTTCAGAAGTAACCTGGCTCGATTGGTCAGGGGAAGGGGACCAGAGTGGCACTTGGGGAGGGCGAGAGGCTAAAGAGTTGGCACTCACTACTATAAATGGTGTAATTAGCACCTATCATATGTGATTCTCTTTTTCTCTTGAGCTGTGCAGCTAAATCTCTGGCTGAAAATTAACCCTTAAGAATTAACTCCAAGTGTACCTGTTTTCCAGCACACCATGTCAAAATAAAAATAGTGTAAGAACAAGCTATTGATAGACAAATGAAGGTGCCTGCATTGTTTTTGTTATAAGCAGATAAGTAAGTTTAAAGAATTTTAGAATACCTGGGGCAAGACAGACAAACTAAGCCCTGTGTTGTGGCACCTGCTAAAATCAAAGTTGTGTAAGAATTTCAGTTGTAAACTTCTCATGGGGCACATGTACACATGCTATTAATTTAAAGCAGGCTCACTGTTCAATAAAAATACAGTAAAATACTGTGCAGTAAGCCTACAGGGGAGCACATTGACACACATTCCATCTTGGGAGATTTGCTCCCAGTGAGAGCAGCCTGGTACAGGGCTGCTTGGGCCCTGCTCTGCTCCCTCCCCACCCCCCACCACCCTGCAGCAGCCAGGGGTAGCTCCAAGATCTCCCACTCCCTTTTGGTGCACTAGCTCAGGGGGCTGGCAAGAGGCATGGGGTGTTCCCAGGGGGGACAGGGCCAGGAGAGCTCTGTCAGCTTCAGTGGAAGCTGTCTCCTGGCCCCATGCATATTGGGAGAGGACCTGATGTGCATGGGGCCAGGAGAGAGCTGCCCCTATAGCAGGCAGAGATCTCCTGGTTCTGGGCACATCCAGATACACAGCTGCCAGCAAGCCTTCTGCTGGGCAGGGGGAGCACAGGATTTGCCTGCAGCTGCCCTGCTTGGCATGGAGCCAGCTTCTCTGGGGATGAAAGGGGGCTAGAAATCCAGCCCTCGCTTGTCCCTCAGAACAGCCAGCTCTGCGTGGAGCTGGCTGCTTTGGAGAGCAAGTAGAGGCTAGATTCCCAGCCCTGGCCCACTCTCCAGAGTAGCCAGCTCCATGTGAGAAGCAGGGACAGGGGGCAGAGAGCTCCCCAGTCCTGGCCCTGATCAGCTTCTAGCTCCTGGGGAGAGCCAGGGGGAACTGCACAAATCCAGGACCATGGACAGAGTACTCCCTGTTCCCTGTGGCCCTGGGCTGGCTAGACTGACCAGGAGCAAATTTGCTCCCACCCAATGTCAACATGTGTTTTACTGAGCAGTATCTACTGCACAGTTAATTTATTACATTATAGGTAGTAGCTAACTGTGCAGTAGACTAATTTACTGCACACTAAATGTGAATAAGTGTAGATGGTGACACTTTACTGCACAGTAAACTAATCTACTGCTCAGTAATCTCGTGTAGACACACCCATAGGGACTTTGGGAGATGAACTGGTTTCTGCTATGAGTCTCTTTTGAGGAGGGCAGCATATAAATATAATACATAATAAATAGTTTCTTTAACAGCTCTAAGATTGAAGCAGTTGGGATTAGAAAACTGAAATTTGAACATGAAATGATACTGAGCAGAAGTTTTTTTGAATGGTCTGAGAAAAGTCATTTGGATTTGACTATATTAAAGGCCCTCTAAAATTACATTTTTAATGCGTGCTTGTAAAATAGGTGGTGTTTTTAACATTTCCCACCCAGTTGAGCGCACTTCCCTTCCCACTGCAGTGGCAGTATACCCCTCCCTGCCACTGCATGAAGACTGCTTCCTTCTTTTGCCAGATGTGCAGCATGGGCACTCCAAAACCCCTGTCAGGTGCACAGCATGAACAACTCAGCCCCTCCCACTGCACTACCCTTCCCCCATGAGCAGAAGCTGGAGGAGGGAAGGGGAGCCTGGAGACCCCAGCTGCCACAACAGCAGCAGCAATGGCGGAGGGGCATGGGGGAGGGAGCTTTAACTTGGCAGGAGCCTGCAGGCTGCCTATTAACCTCTCATGGGCCACATGCACCCTGAAGGTCACCAGTTATATAGCTCTGTAATAATGCAAGAAGCATGGGGAATACACAGAAAGAATTGGAGGCTCTAGTACAATCATACAGTTATGATTAAATGGGAATATGGAGATGCAGTTGGATAGTTCACTTGAGTACTGTCAGGGATGGGTATAACTTTTTCAGGAAGAACAGGAAGAGTTAAAGAAAGACGAGGTTTTGTGCGATATATAAATGGTGTGTACAGTACAATGTGGGAGGAAAAAGTTTAGGTAAAGGTCAGAGGGGAGAGCAGCAGAGGGCATCTGCTATGGGCCACCAAAGCAGGAGGATTAGGTGGATAAGGTCTTCCTTAAACCACTAGTGGTTTCCAAATCACAGGACCTGGTTCTCACAGGGGACTTTAATTACTGTGACATCTATTGGGAGAAAAACACAAGCAGTCCAGCAAAGTCTTTTTGGTACAGGTGTTGAAAAAACCAACTAGCGGGGAATCCTTCTTGACTTGTTAATCACAAACAAGGAGATTGAATGTGAAAGTAAAAGGTAACTTGGTTGACATGGGGAATGTCAACATGTGCACCAGACTGCACATTTGTTACTGCACAGTCATTTAGTACTTGATTAAGTGATCCTGACATCGCACAGGTTTTTTCCCATGCTACTGTGCAGTTGCAACAAGCTACTACACAGTAGCATCGGTGTCATAGTTCATACCCACCAACACTATGTCATTGTAGCAACAAGCTACAGTGATGTAGCCTGTTGCTACAGCAAGCTAGCATCTTGTGTAGATGTGCTTAGAAACCTTGAAATTATAGAGTTCAAAATCAAGTTCAAGGCTAGAGTTCAGTGGTAGTGTTAAAGGGAGAGAAGGAAGGAAAGTAGCAGAATAAAGACACTGGACTACAAAAATGCAGTATTTAAGAAACTCATGAAACTGGTGGGCAGGATCCCCTGGGAACCAAGTCTGATAGAAAAAGTAGTACAGGAAGCATGGCTGTAATTTTAAGGATGCAATGTTAAGGGGTAGGAGCAAGCTATCCTGATGTGAAAGAAGAATGGAAAGTGAAACAAGAAACTGACCTGACTAGACAGCCATCTCCTCAATTAATGTGACGCAATAAACTCTAGAGCCTTTTGAGCCAGAAGAAACTGCTCCCTGTTGCAGTGTCTACACATGCACCTGGGACGAAGCCAGGGTGGAGCAGGCCCCCAGTTGCCTGAGCTGACTGGGTGCAATTTATGACCGTGGTCAGTGTCCATACGTGCATTTCAGTGCAGTAAATTACTCTGCCATAAGATAGTACTATACTGACAGTACTATCTTATAGTAGAATTGATTAATTTACTGTGCCCTAATCCTGGCACACATGTATAGTGACACTTTACTGCAGAGCTAATTAGTCTACTCTGCAGTAAAGCACATGTGTAGATGCACCCAATTAGTTGAAATTAAAAAAAAAAAATCCTACCAAAAGTGGAAACCTGGTCATAGGACTAAAGAAGAGTATAAAAGTATCATACAATTATGAAAGGGAAAATGAGAAAGGCCAAGGCATGATTTGCAATGCAACTAGCAAGGGACTTAAAAGACAGTGGGTATGGCTGCACATGCCCCTGGCTATTCTTTTGGCACTGTGCAGTCATTTAGTACTGTGCAGTCCCAGTGGCACAGTTATTTTTAGATGCTTGTAGGTGACATAGCGTTGACATCACAGTTTGTGTCCATGGATGCCATGTCACTGTAGCGATGAGCTATGTCTCTGTAGCTTGTCACTAGGGTGATGTAGCATCTTGTGTAGATGTAGTCAGTAAAAAGGGATTCTATAAGTAGGTCAGAAGTAAGAGAAAAACCAAAGTGTAGATCCCTTATGGAATGCTGAAGGCAATTTAGTTATAGATGTTGCAGAGAAGGCTAACGTGTTCAATTCCTTTTCTTTTATTTCAGTCTTCATGAATAGGTTCAACTGCCAGATAATAAGTGGCATTGGCAGCAAAGATAGGGAAGGAGACAAATAGTCTAGAGTAGAGGAAGAACATGTTAGGGATTACTTAGAGAAGCTAGATGCTTTCAGGTTGGTATGGCCAGATAGGATATGCCCTAGGGTACTGAAAGAATTGACTGAGGTAATTTCAGAGCCATTGGCTGTCTTTTTTGAGAACACATGCTGGTCAGGTGAGGTACTGGATAACTGGAAAAAGGCAAATATAGTGCCCATCTTTAAGAAAGGGAAGGAGGATCAAGGGAATTATAGACTAGTTAGTCTGACCTCAATATATGGAAAGATCATGGAGCAGGTGTGCAAGGAATCTCTTTTCAAGCACCTGGAGGAGAACAAGGTAATCAGGAACTTCCAGCATGGATTCACCAACAACAAGTCATGTCTGACCAATCTTATTTCCTTCTGTGATAAGGTGGCAGGCTCTGTGGATGCAGGGAGAACAGTGGCTATGATGTAACTTGATTTTAGCAAGGCTTTTGACATTGTCTCTCATAGCATTCTCATTAAGAAGCTATGGAAATACAGATAAAATTAGGGGTATCAAACTGACCTGAAGCCTTGAGCTGGATCTGGGGTTCTCTAGCATCAGGAGAGGCCCAACAGTGGCAATTGGTCAAGGGGAGATATCTGGGGACAGCGGTGGAGAGCCAAGCTTGCCACTGATGACTGTGGCCAGCAGGGCCAAAAGGCCCTGAATTCTGCAACAGGCCATGCCTCTCAACTTCTAGTGGCTCACTTGTAACCAAGCAGGCCAGACAGAGCAGTTCTGCAGGAAGGATGTAAGCTGCAGACTGTTTTTGGCACCTCTGGACTAGATGAAGATACATTACTGTGGGTACATAGCTGGTTGGATCATTGTGCTCAATGTGTAATAAAAAATAGCTAAATGTTTAGTTGGGAGTAAGTGTCAAGTGTGGTTCCCAAGGGTCTGTCTTGGATCTGATATTTCTTAACATCTTCATTAATAACTCGGAGTGCATGCTTCGCAAATTTATGGAGGACACCAAGTGGGGTGGAGTTGCAGACACTCTGGAAGGGACAGCTAGGATCCCGAATAACATGGATAAACTGAAGAAAAAAAAAACAGTCTGAAATGAATTGGATGAAATTCAACAAAGTTCAAAGTCCATCACTTGGGATGGGATAATTGCATGCACTAATACAGACTGGGAATGATTGGCTAGGGTGTGGTATAGCAGAGAAGACCCTGGGGATTACAATGGACCATAAACTGAGTGTGAGCCAACAGTGGGCACTTGTTGCAAAAGAGAACAAAAAAGGAAAAAAAAACCCCAGTATACTGTGTTACATTAACAGGACTATCACATGCAAATCAAGAGAAACAACTCCTCTGCTCTATTTAGCACTGGCAAAGCCTCACCTGGAATAATGTGTCCAGTTTTGAGCTCCACAGTTCAAGAAAGATGTGGACAGTATCCAGTGCAGATTGACAAAAATGATTAGGCATGGGGAAGAAAACTTACAAGGAAAGGCTGAATGACCTAGGTTCATTTACTCTGGGGAAGAGAAGATCGAGGGGGAATTTAATAACAGTTTCCAAAACCTGAAGGATTAGGAGGATTAGATAGAAAGAATTAGACAGACTTTTCTCTACGGCTGTAAGGGACAGGACTTTGGACTCACACCACAGCAGAGGAAATTTAGGATGGAGATGAGATGAACTTTCTGGCTATGAGGGTGGTCAAGTACTAGAACAAGCCTACCTAGAGATGTTGTAGAGTCTCAATTCCTGGAAATTTTCAAGAGCTTGTACAGACAATTGGTTATTAAGATATGCTCCTGTTTTGAGCAGGGGTCTGTATAAAGCCCCTTGTAGTCCTACTTTCCTATGATCTATTACACCAAATACTAATGCGCATTAGTGTAAGTTCATGCTTTTTAGATTACACTTATGGCACCTCTACACATGCATTATGGCACTTTTCCTGATGTTTATTAAATTTAGTACCTCCAGTGTGAGGTACTAAGCAAATGTTCAGTAGGCTGCCTTAATGCACAGTAATGAATGTGCATGGTTTTTAAGTGACGCTTAATGCGCAGTAGCCTATTTTACTGCACATTAGTGTAATCGCATAGTTTTTTGTGACACTTTAATGCACAGTAAAATAGGCTATTGCACATTAAAGCACATGTGTAGACATGCCCTTAATAAGCAGTAGACTATTATATTAGCATGTTTTTTGATGTGCCACTTTAATGCACAGTAGAATATGTTACTGCACATTAAAGCATACATATAGACATGCCTTGTGTCTCCAGTCCTTTGAGCATTGACTCATATAACACCATTTCATATGTTGTCACAGTTCATATCAATCGCCCACAAAAAACAATGCACCCCCTTCCATACTCCTTGCACAGAAGTGCAGTTCTAAAATACATGTGATGTGGATTCTTCTGCCCCACATGCCCCTCTCAAGCACACTGCCAATTTTACCAAATTTCACTTATGCTGAATGCCCCTCACAGAAAGAATAGTTCATATCATCATCCATATGATAGCTGTATGTTCGCCTTTCCATATATTTGCCATCTGTCCTTCCGTCAGATCCCCAACTATTATTATTATGTCTTTCTTTCTTATATTAATCACTTTCTTATGGTCTTCCAAACACTCTAATCCTACTCCCTGTAGTTTATTTACTCTTAAGAAAATCTTTATCTTTGCATAGTGAGCCAGTGGCTGCCACGCCCATGGTTTTTTCCAATCTCCCCCCCTACATGCCCCATCTTTTTAATGTTCTTCCTGCCAGGCAGAAGCATAAACATGCAGTCTTCTCCACCCACTCCATTGCCTCTTTACAGAACATAATTATAAAATAAGTATACACAAAGCTTTCCAAATATGGCACTCCCCAACTTCCTAATTCCCTGCCTTTGTATAGCTTTGTTCTGGCTACCCTTTTTCTTTTACTTCCCCCCAAAAACACATTTCTGTCTCTGTACCCTTGTATCTGCTGCCATGATGGTGGATACATCAATCCTGTGCAAAAGATGATCAGCAAGAGTACCATTTTCACTGCAGCCACTTTACCCTTGAAAGATAATGTTCTACTACTCCACAATCCCAAGATCTGCCTCACTTTTACCTTTAACTTCTGCCACGCCTTTGTTTCTTTCCCTTTAGTTTAGGATTCCTAAGCTCTTGATTACACCCTCTGCCACCTGCAGCCTGAACTTCTGTAAATTCTCCCAATTTCCCACTCTCATCCACGTACCTTTCATTTGATTTAATTTCACTCCAGACACTTCTCCATAGTCCTCAGTATACTACAATATCCTCGATTGATATATTGTCTTGAGCTACTTAGTTCACGCCATCTATATATAATATACATTTACCTTCTCTTACTTCTGCTGTTACTGCTTATCCACTTATCATTACAAATTCTCTGTGCCAATGGCTCTATTGTGCACACACAAAGATATGGGGACAGCAAGCATCCCTGTCTTACCCCTGTTTGTATGGGGAATGCTTTGCTCAAGTAACCATTCACCAGTACTTGACTTCCTGCTATACTGTATAACACTTTGACCCATCCAGTTGTCTTTCCAGGAAACTCCCTCCTTCACAATACTTCAAACATGAAATCATGTTCAAGCTTTTGCCAGTTCTAAATTCATTATTACCATATTTATTTTCCTCTCTTACACATCTGATATGACATCTCTCATTAACCATAGGGTCTGGGATATCCTCCTCTCAGGAACAGCACATGTTTGTTCTTGTTATCACATCTACTAAATAGTCATGCAATCTTTTGTCCAGTACTTTTGCCATCAATTTGTAGTCTATGTTTAAAAGGTTTATTGGGTGTACTAATAGAGATTTTTTTGGCCAATACTGATAGCCAAATTTTAAGGAGGTATATCAGCTGATACTGATTTGATTTCCAATACAGAGCCCAGCAGCTTGAAGAGCAGTGTCCAGCTGGTGTCTGTTGTGGTGGAAGAGGAGGGGAAAGGGAAGGGTCATGGTGGGGGGAGATTCAGGCCCCCACAGTGGGGGAGGGAGTGAGGCTGGGGCAGGGGCTGGGGCAGGCACTGCCCAGCCAGGTCAGGGTGGGGTGCATGATGGAGATACAGCTCACCCAGGAGGTGTGGGGAGGGGGGTGGCTCCCACCACCGCATGTGCCCCCAGATCTGTGCACGGGTGTCACAGGCTGGTTAGGCGCTGTGAGTGTATCAGCCGTGAGGCAGCTGGGTTCAGGATTGAGGAGGCAAGTCAGGAGTGAAGTAAAGGCAAATGTACTTATAGCTTAGCATACAACAGTTAACAGAAAGGTTAATGTGACAAACAGATAGTACAGTAATAAAGAGCTAATAGTGAATGATAACAACAGATAGACAGAATGACAAAGAGTTCCCACATGGAGCTGGCAACTTATTGGCAGTCCCTCTATGCCAGGTGCACGCCAAGTTGTTCCAGCGAAGTCAGGTGTCCCCGATCAATGCGGTCCAAGGGGTCACCAGGAAGGTCCCTTGGTCAGGATCTGGTCCTCACTCACATTGGGAGTCCGGGGTCCAGGCTTGGTACAGCGATGGGCCTTCTGTCCCGTCCTTCATGCTGGTCACCTGGCATACGTGCTTCTTTATACCTTATTTTATGCTAATCTGTTGGCTTTAGAGCCACTCACAATCTTGCCCTATAGCTGTTACCCTATGGGATCAAAAGGTGTTAGAAATTATCATGATAGGTTATTGCCCAAACTCAGGTTCATCCAATAAGCAAATTACACCACATTACTTTGAGGTTTGAAATTAGCATTACTCTGCCCTTAGTTTCTTATTCCTGGATTCCTTGGAATGTGCTAATTATATTAGATGGTCAGATCTTGTTATAGCTTGACCTTTAAAAAACCTGTTAGATCAGCTAATCTTGTAGCTCTGCTTATTTTGGGGGCTCAGTGGTCCTATGATCAGTGCAAACAGTTAGATTCAACACTTTGGTTAAATTGTGACAGACAAATTCCACTTGCAGGTTGCAAACTTGCATGCTTTGCATTAGCTAATCTTAACTGCTTATACAATTGCTGAATGCCTCCAAGAGCACAGATTTATTGCTCATGATAGTAACCCCTCTGGTTCTGGCCACCACACATGGGGCTGGGGCCAGGGCTCCACCAGGCTCTTCCTGGTGGGAGGGGGCTGGGTCGGGCTGTGCTTGGGGCAGGCGGCAGTGGCACTGGGAGGGGGGCTATGGGGGAGGCTGCAGCCACCCCAAAATTCACTGTAGCCCCCCCAGTCCCCCCTCCCAATGCCACCAACACTGCCGATCCCAAGCGCAGCCTAGCCCAGCCCCCGCTGGGAAGAGCCTGGCACAGCCCCTGGCCCAGCCCACAGCAGCAGCCTGCTGTGCCCCACCCCAGAGGGTACACGCTTGTCCAGGGAGCCAATCCCTCACCCATGCCCCACCCTGGATGAGCCATGGCTCCATCCTGTGCCCTGCCCTGCCCCAGACCCACTTCCTCCCTCACCACAGGGTCCTCAATCTTCCCCGCTTATGCACCTTCCCTCCTCCCTCTCCTTCCACCACAACAGACTTACCAGCCAGACCACTGCTCTTCAAGCTACCAGGCTGTGCCCCTCTCTACCTATGTGCTGTGTTAAGGCTGTGTGCATGCACGAGGCATTTATCAGCCACATTATTTGCCACATCACACAAAAAAAGCTGATTTCCAATGCAATCAATTTTCTTTATATCGGTGCTGATCAGATGCCCAATGTATCAATGCACCTCTAGTTTATTGGTCTTCAGTTGCCTAACACATCTTCCTTTCCCCAAATATCAAAATTACCACACCTTCTGCAAAATCCTTCCCTATCTCCCCACCCTCCATTATTTCCCTGTATGTTTCTATTATATCTATACCCAACAATTGCCAAAAATTTTTATAGAATTCCACTGGAAATCTATCTCTTCCTAGTGCCTTCTCTCTCTTGCAAGCTTTTAAATAGTCCTCCACCTCTCTCATACTTAACTTCTCCAATTTTTGTTTCTTTTCATCCTCTATTCCTTCCTTTATCCCCTTGAGGAACACCTTCATTTTCCTTCCATCCAATCCTCTTTTGTACAGCTCTTTATAAATCTCCACCACCATGCCCAACACCTTCACCCTCTCTTCTACTCAGATTCCTCCTTCATCTCTCACTGTTTTCAGTTCCTTCCTTCTTTTCTTCAATTTTGCCAAAAAATATTTACACCATCCTTCCCCCTTCTTCACCCAAGGTGCTTTAGTCAGGAAGATGTTCTCATCCATTTTCCTTTTGAACCATTTGTCAACCCACCGCTTTATGTCTACTAGTCTACTAGTTCTTCTTTAACTTCTTTAACTCTTACTGTCTTCTTTAATAATTCCTGCTTCTTTGCCTGTAATTCTTCTAGCTCTTCCACCCTCTTCTTTGTTTCTCTTTGACCAATATTTCTGAAAAATTCTCTTGTTCTTCTGTTGATCATTATCCACCACTCCCCGACACTTTTGTAGTATCTCTTCAGTGTCCTCCATCCTTTATACAGTTCTACATATTCTTGACAGGTCTTCTCATCTTGTAATAATTGAACATTTAACTTCAACATGTCTTTCCTACTACCTTTGCTTTTATCTAAACTGTCTTCCATTCTCAATATCTAGTGATCACTGAAGGTCACCTCTATGATTTCCTTGTTTCCAATCCCTAGTCCATATGACATTAATACAAAATCAATCCTCAACACCTGTCTCCCACCTGGTTCCAGCCTTGAAATCACCTTCTCACCAGTCCATACATCTTTTAAGCCTAGTGCTTTTATTATATTAATAAGCACTTTCTACTGATTACACCTTTCTTTTCTACCTTCTTTCGTCCCCTCTTCTCCACCGTTGTCCATCCTCCAGCAGACTCTTAACCTTTACTTCTACTCTCCAATTTGTTTCTCATCTCTTGGTCTGCTTTTCCTTCCATAACTGCCACTGTCCACTCCAAAACCACTGCTAATGTTGTTCCAGGCTCTGATAACTCCTCCTCCATCTCAGTGCTTCATCACTATTCCGCACCACCCCCCCCCGGCTGCTGGCATCAATCAAGACAGTGAAACGGGGCCTCTGCCTGGCCAGTACACTTGATCTTAGCCAAAGAGCAGCCAAGAACTGATGCTACTGATTTGAACTTTTTTTTTTACAAATTTTTAAAATATATTCCTCACCCTACACTTACAAAGCTATACATATTGAGCATCCTTCTTTTACCAAGACTTCATGGCACAGAAACAACTACAAATCAAAAACACACAGTAACATACATTAAATCCTTAAACAGCATACATCAACTTCCCACAAAAAACAAATTCTTACAGAACTCTTTTTCTTCATACAGAACCCAGTGCAAAAACTGTCAGCTCAGCAGCCACCTGAAACTCTCTGCCCTTCCCATCATTCCTCTCTGTTTGTCTAGTGAAACAAGTGTATCCAGTCCTATATCCTCCACTTCTCCTCTGTCTCTTCCTTTCCAATCTCTTCCTTGTCCTGATTCATGTAGTATTTCAGTTAATGCAGCCCCAGCTTTAGGCATTCTTTTTCAGTAAAAGCCAACCCCTTAAACACCCAGAGGATTCTTACTTTCCATAAAATAGTTTTAACACATGCTAATAAAGTCCTTAATAACATTTCTTCTGGTCCCTTTTGTTTGTGTCCATATAGTATCATCTCTTACACTAATGACAGGTTTATTTTGGTGACACTCAGAAAGCAGCAGACCCTTTCCCACACTTGCTTTGCATATGTACACCCTATTTTGCATATGAACACTCCCAACACATGTCCCACTGTTTCTTCTTCTCCCCACCTCTCCCTTGGGCACCTTGAACTTGTCAAGCCCTATCTGTGCTAGACTTCTCTCACCAGCAGTGTGCTACACTTCTCTCACCAGTGGATGGTTGTAACATATTTCTTACAACCATCCATGCTAGGTCAGCATGATTGCCTTTTAGTTGTTCTGTGAAGTTTCTATGAAGTTGTTCTGTGAAGTTTCTATGAAGTTGTTCTGTGAAGTTTCCCACTGGTACCATCTTATATCTTTCCATTACCACTTCCATCAATTTCTTATGATCCTTCTGGACCTCCAGCCCTACCTTTCTATTTTATACCTCTGCACAAATCCTTCTATCCTGTCACAACCCAGTTAAGCAGTGCCCATGCCACAAGCAAGAGATACTATTTAAAGCAGTTTTATTTTGCACTAGGTTAACTAAGGGTTAACAAAATGATAGTAACAGCCTTCTTTGCTGTGCATGCCAAAAAGAGATTTATAGCTGCGGCACTAACAAGAGATAAAACTTTTGCCTTCTGTGCTTTACATAAATCATTATAACTGGTCAGAGTGAACAGGGAGTAGCCCTGCGATAGAACCCTAGCGAAAACCGCTATATAATTGGTGATTCTAATTAAATTTATGACGTGGCGAAAAGCAATTGGCTATTACACAAATAAAACCCGTTTTTACTTCCGCAAAGTCGGAGACCTCCGTACACACCTGGGAGACCTCTGAACATACGTGTCAGAGTAATTAGACAATTTGATCACTTGTCTAAGTTCCCCGTCTTCGACCCAATCTCAGATGTAAATCAATGACTGCCGGCCCACCATTCTGCCCGAACACTTATGCAGACCGACCTAACAAACTCTAAGCTGTAACTAACCAAATATCTGACCTCCGTCATTCACCACCTTGGCGGCGTAAGTAAACAATCTTGCTTTGCAACCAATAAGCGTGCCGTGCCTAATTCTACTCCAAGTGTCACAAGTACCCGCCTGCTGGGCCCCCTAAGGCCTTGAACCCCTCGCTGCAGTGCACGGCAGCGACATCCTGATGTAATGAATTGGCAGTTGCCATGCCCATAAACTCTTCAAAGAGGTCTTATATACTCCCCATTTCCTCAAAATTGCAGCTGTGTGAAATCAGGTGATACACACTACTTTCCCCTCCCCCTCCATTACTGCTTTGCATATTGCACTTACATATTTTGCATAGACAAACAAAACCAAGTCTAGCATCCTCCATCTCCCCATCTCTTTTGCTTTGTTCAGTTCAGCTCAAGCCAACCTTTCACTTTTGGCATTCCAGAAGAAAACACTTATTTCCCTCTGTATTTTACTATTGATGGGAATACAATTTCATATATAGAATAAAAGGCAGTAGCACAGCCTTAAATACTGCCACTTTTTCAGCAGTATTTGCCATACCCTTGCCATCATCTTTTTCCATGCTGTATACCTTTCGCTTTGGCATCCATTGGGATCCCTAGCACTCTGATATCTCTCTCTTTTATTTGAAGGCCCAACTTCTCCAAGTCCCTCTAGTTCCATACGCCCATTATGGTGCTTTTTGATCTATTTCCCCCATTGCTTCTCCATACTATGACATATGCCTTAGCACCCTTTTGCTTGAAAGTCTATTTCTAACTACTACCTTTATATCATCCATATATAGTACAGGTTTCCCTCACCAACCATGGTTTTGAGTATCCACACTTCAGAGAAGGGGCAGGGGTACAGTTGGAAAATACCCCCCACAGCCTCCCTGGCCCTGCTCATGCCTCTCACTCCTCCTCCTGCTCCCCACACAGCCCCCACAGCCTTGCTGGTGCCCCTCACCTCCCACCCAGAGCCTCTGCTCCTCCAGCCCTGCCGGTTTTGCCAACTACTGTTTTGCCAACCACAGGAACTTTCAGGAACCTAACCCCCATGGTTGGCCTGGAAAACCTGTACACATTTTACCTCACCCTTCCTGGTATCTTTACTCCTGTTATGATCTTGACTTTTCTTATGTTTTGTGCTAACTGTTCCATGCCACACACAAATAGTACAGGTATCCTTGTCTCACTCCTGTATGAATTCTGAAGGCCCCGCTTAGGTGCCCATTAATTTGGACTTGACTCTCTGCTTCTCTATACAAAAACCTTATCCAACATATACATTTTTCTGGGGTTTTTTCCTAGCACCTTGAATATGTAATTATGATCCACTCTGTCACATTTTTTTTAAATCTAGGTTTGCTCTATCTGTGTTTGTTTCTCTCTCTTGGATGTGAAACAGTGTATCTCTGATCACTTTAGAGATCCTCCTACCTGGTACTGCACATACTTGGTCTATATGTATTATCTTCTGGAGATTTTTCCTCATCCTCAAAGCCAGCATCTTGGCCATTAACTTATGGTCCATATTAAGGCATAATCAGTCCAGTTTTTCAAGAGTTCCTTCTCTCCTTTTTTGAAGAGCAAGAGCACAATACCTCTTGTAAAATCTTTCC
>NW_005841835.1:4990533-4996641 GCF_000455745.1 Alligator sinensis
ATTTCCAATATTTCCTTAAACACTTCAAATCTATTCTTTTCTACCCATGCCCAAAACTTCTCATGAAAGTCAATAAGCAAACCATCTGCTTCTGGTGATTTGCCTCTTTTAAAGGCTTTTAATACTCCACTTATTTTAAGCAATCATTTCTTCCATCTTCTTTGCATCCTTCTCTTCTACTTTCTCTTCAATCTCTTCCAAGAAATTCTTCATCTTCTTCCTGTCTGTTTCCTTCTTCTGGTACAGCTCTTTGTAAAATCTTCTCATGGTGTCCAACACCTCCTCTTGCTCTTCCACCTGGGCACCACCTTCTTCCCACACTGCTTTAAGTTCTCCTTTTGCTGCCTTCACTCTGGCTGAAAAGTATTGGAACCACTCTTCTTTTTCTCCCACCAAGGGTGCTTGTATTAAGAACACTTTTTGTCTCATCTTTCTTTTAAACCAGGTTTCTAACTTGTTTCTTCTAGCTCTTTTCAATACTTGTCTCCCTTCTGCAGCTTCCTGCATCTTTCTTTGCAGCTCTCTTAGATCTTTCATTGTTTTCCCCATGCATCTTCAGCCTTCCTTCCTGAAGAAGTCTCCCATCCTCTTTTTCAACATCATCCACCATTCTCTGGTACTTCCAAAATATTTCTTTAGTGTTTACCACCCCTCACACTTTCTCATGTATGCTTGGCATATTTCTTCATCTTAGAACAGCTGCACATTTTACTTCCCCAGTCCCTCCCAGGGGGCTCTTACCCTTCACTCTCATGGAGCTCTTACCAAGACTCATTTCCACCTTCAGCATCTGGTGATCACTAAAAAGCCACATGCATTATTTCTTTCTTCCTTATCCCTATTTCTTTTGAAGAAAGTCAGTTCTCGATTGTTTCTTTCCACTGGGGTCTGCTCTAGTGAAAACTATCCACACATCCCTACTGACTCTTCTTTTATTATGTTTGTTAACAGTCTGGATAAACTGTCTAAAGCTCCATTTCCTCCTTTCCCTGTTCTGTCACCCACTTTGATTATACAATTGAAATCTCCCACTATTATGCACAGTCAGTGTCTGAATATAACTATGTAAACCACAAGATTTCTAAGCAGTGCATTCCTTCCCTCCCTCTCCAGTGGTGCATATACACTGAAAAATTCTAATTGTGCTCCCCTGACTGATATTACCAAATTTTTGCAATCTGCCACTGATGACTTCTACCTGCTTTGCTCTCAGCTCTGGGTTCTTGAATAATATTGCTACCCTATTGGTTCTCATTTGTCCCTGACCACGAGGATGGTCCTCAACTCCATCTTTTCCTAAAGGGTTTATAATCCTTCTCCCCTGATATATCACATTCTTCTAGGCAGATTATGTCCACTTTTCCTTGGTTCAACATTGGTTTGGTCTGTTTCCATCTTTTCCTTGTTAAGACACTCCTGACATTAAGCAAAACTACTGTCAATGCCATTTATGTTTGTTTTAAAATGAGTGTACCTACCTGTCCCTTTAAGGTTTGTCCATGCTTGCTTTGAGCTGAGTGCACCTGTCCCTTTAAGGCTCATCTGGGCTATTGCTTGGGGTGGTTGACTTCCTCATTTGCATCCCTGTAGCCTTTCCAAGTGCTGGTTTGCTTTTGCATTTAGGAAGGCTTGCATATTTCTGCCTCCCTGCCACTTCCCGCCTTCTGGTCTCCACTCTGGGCTGAAGCCCAGAGGTATTAACAGCAGGAAACTGCTCTCTGGCTCTTCTTCTGACTCATCTCCCTCATTATCAGGTTTCTTCTCCTTGGTCTTCAGCTCCTGCATTTTCTTTCTTTTCCAAGCCTGGTTCTTTATCTTGCTCCATCTCTACTTCTGTTGCTGTAGGGTGTCTTCTTTCTTCCCCACCCCCACCCTCATTTCTGAGCTGTTTGCTATTCTTGCTTTCTCTTTCATTCAGTCTCCTACCTCCTCCTGTGCTGCCTCGATTGCAGAAATTTTGCCTCCCTCCTTCTCTGTTCCACCCTCCTGCAGTGTTTCTTCTATCATTTCTACCTCAATGTTCAACCCCTCCTCTCCTCTGTTCTCCTCCTCCTGGTTTTGTTATTCCTCAGGGGGTCTGACTATAATTACAAAGGCTTTGGGACATCTCCAATACAAGTGTCCCTCTCCCTTAAAAACAGTGAATTTTAGCGACTCCTGGCACTCTACTGCTCTATCCCTATCCCTTTACATCTGTAGCATACTGTGAGGGGGCAGTGTGCAGACAGGTGCTCCATCTTTCCTCATTTGCTGCACTGTTTTGGTTGTCCATGGTATACTATAAAACCCTGGTGTGTCCCCATCTGGATGGGCTCCACTCATTTACTTGTAACCTGTGCCCTCCAGGACTCTGTCCAGATGCCATGGTTGCCCCTTACTTTCTCTACCAACCTGATCCTTTGGATGTACTTTTCCATCCATCTTTCTATGTCTTCTGCCTCTAATAAATCCATGTACATTTGAACTATAATCACTTTTTTCTCTTGACTTTTCCCCTGCTATGAACTCTAGCCCTCTTAATTCTTCCCTTCCACATTTCTCTGCATATCTCTTCCGAAAGTTCTCATATCCTTCTCCATCCCAGTAAGTCAATTCCCAAGTCTTTCAGTTCAGGAAAGCAATCAGGCTGGTGAGATGCTCTACCTGCACCTTCAAAATCTCAAACACTACCTTTTCAAGGAAATCATATCTATTCATTGTCAAACCTGTCTGCCTCCTGTCACCAGTTAAAGTTGCCTTTATATGCCTTTATATGCCGCCTCCACTCCTCTCTAGTTTCTCTCAGTGCCTCTTCCATGTTTTCCTGCTGTGCCACTCCCAATGGGCCAGCCTGCTGTTCTGCTTCCACCATCCGCTTCTCACCTAATTTGCCTTGTCCTGCTGCTCCGACTTTGTCTCCAGCTCTCCTCTGCACCTGTCTTCCTTCTGGCTTGGTCACTCTCATCATTGCTGCCTCCGCTGTTGCTCTTCTGCTTTCACCTTCTTTCTTCCTTTCTTCTCCACCTTCAGCCATTCTCCATCTGTCTCCAAATCTTCATTTCTGTTCTCCAACTCTTTCCACCTCATGCTTACTTGTCACTACTGCTATTGTTTTGAGCTTTGGGTCTCCCTCCTCTACTCCTTACACCCCAACACTCTGTTGATCCCTTTCTCTGCCTTTAAGGCATAGATAGATCAGGCTTTCAATACTGATAGGAATCTACCACAGAAATATATTAGTGTAACCCATGTGAATAAGATAAAGGCAAGTGCCCATTGAGCACAGTCCCCTTCACTGCTCTTTTTCATGTCATCATGAGCCACTAAATTGCATACATTTTGATTTCCTCTTCACTCCCACAGCTGAGCTGTGCCTTTCTTTCCTATTTCCAATTATTCCTGTTTTTTCACCAGCCCTAAATATCTGGCAAACGTCCCCAAATGGGGTTCAGAACAGTTCACCCAGTATCCATGTTGCCTCCACTCTCAGCCTGTTGCATATAATTAGTGTGGCCTTGCCCTCCATGAAGTGAAGCTGGACCAAGTTTCTCAGCACCTCACTTGCATATAAACTTTTGGAGTATCCCAGGACTCATGCTCATGACAAGAACACTCAGTTCCAGTCATGAGTGGGGGGCTAATTAGCATATGGATCATTTGTAGGGGGTATCTCGCGTACACACACAGACTAAGCAGTTCTGAGCTGCAGGGTCACCATGGCATGAAATGCTGTTGATTATGGTTGTGCCCAGCCCAGTGAACCATGTATTACATCATGAACCTTTTGGCTTTGGACTACTATCATGTATAGTTTGAGACACCATGTCGCCCGTGGACCTGCTCCCAGGCGACGTGTGCCAGGCTGTGTGGGACGGCATCCACCACAAGGATCCACGCAAAGATCACAAGGACCTGAACTGCTCATAGCCCACCGAGCTGTACCAGTGAGGGCCTGGAGACCTACAGAGAGGCAGTTGGGGAGACTCAGCTGCCTGTGGCCCAACTGCTCAACAGTAAGGGCGGCTAGGATCTGGAATCAACTTCCAAGGGAAGTGGTGCTGGCTCCTACCCTGGGGGTCTTTAAGAAGCAGCTTGATGTCTACCTGACTGGGGGCAATTGAGCCCAGTTTTCCTCCTGCCCAGGCAGGGGGTCAGACTTGAAGATCTACAAGGTCCCTTCCAACCCTACTTCTATGATTCTATGATTCTATGAACTGCCACGGGGCCACCAAGACAATCGAGCATCTCCTCTAGCTCTGCACCTGCACCAAGGAGGTGTGGAAAAGGGTGAAACACCTGTGCAAAGCAGTGACTGGCATCAGCTGGCTAACCAGTGAAGTGGCTCCATATGAGCACCTCGCCAAACATCAGGGGAGCCCATCACCCCATTTTGACCAGTTTGTGTTCTGCATCAGAAGCACTTTGTGGAAGGCCAGGAACCTCCTGTTGTACAGACTGAAATGCCTCTACACTAATGCTCATAGTATGGGGAAAAAGCAGGATGAACTTACCCTCCTGCTAGCTAACACCAACCCAGACATAGTGGGGCTCACCAAAATGTGGGACCCAACAGATGACTGGGCGGTGAATATTAAGGGCTATAGGCTGTACAGGAGGGATAGGACAGGGAGGAAAGGTGCGGGTGTGGTGCTCTACATCAAGGAGAAATACACATCCTCAACAAGTAGCACTGGGTCAGAGGAGGGGCACACTGAAGTGCTCTGGGTTAGAATATAAGGAAGTCGAGGGGAAAGGGACTTAACAGTGGGGGGGGTCTACTACAGACCACCCAACCAAGGGGAAGAGCTAGACCGCGAATTCTTAAGTCAGCTCACGGAGGTAGTTAGGTCAAAGGACGTGGTCATCACGGGTGACCTGAACTTTCCAGACATCTGCTGGGAAGAGCAGTCAGCCAGGTCTGACCGCTCATGTAGGCTCCTAGCTGAGATACAGAGCCTCCATCTAACCCAGGAGGTGCACAGCCCCACCAGGGGAGACACCTTGTTGGATCTGGTCCTGGCCACAGGTGACAACCTGGTGAGGGGTCTGCGGGTGCTTGACCACCTGGGTGACAGTGGTCATCACCTGCTGGAATTCACCATCCAGCACAAGGTGGCAAAGGCCTGCAGCAAGGCAGCAGCCCTGGACTTCAGGAGGGCCTGAATGACTTCAATGAGGTAAGGAGAATAGTTGGGGAGGCACTGAGGTCCCAGAGGGGAGGGAGGGGAGTTGGGAGTCCAAGGAGAGTGGTCATTCCTTAAGGAGACGAACCTCCAAGCCCAAAGGGAGGTAATCTCAACATGGGTCAAAGGGGGCAAGAGGGCGTAAAAGGGTACAAAAGCCCCCATAGCTCACCAAAAGCATACGGGAATGTCTCCTAGCTAAAAAGGAGGCATATACCCAATGGAAGGGAGGGGCCATCACCAGGGAGGACTATACCTCGGTTGCTCAGGGCTGCAGGGGGGTGGTCAGGAAGGCCAAGGCAGAGATGGAACTGGGACTAGCTACCCGGATCAAGGACAACAAGAAGCCCTTTTTTAAATAGGGGGTAAAAAGAAGGTACTGAGTAATGTGGGGCCTCTGCAAGACACACTAGGAAATCTGGTCATCACACCAGACAGCAAAGCTAACCTATTTAACAATTTCTTTGCCTCCATTTTTCTGAGCAGGGACTGGGTCACCCTCCCCCCACCGGGACCCCAGTAGGTCCCAGGGGAGGCACACCCAGGCTTAGGGTCAGTGAGGACCTAGTCAGGGAACTTTTGGAAAGACTGGATGTATTTAAATCAGCAGGTCCTGACAATCTCCACCCCTGAGTGCTGAAGGAATTAGCAGAGGTCATTGCGGGACCCCTGGCACAGCTTTACAAGCACTCATGGTGCTCTAGCGTGGTGCCAGAGGACTGGAAAAGGGCCAATGTGGTTCCCATTTTCAAAAAAGGGAGGAAGGAGGACCCAGGAAACTAGGCCAGTCAGTCTTACCTCGGTCCTGGGTAAGCTTTTTGAGAGAATTCTCCTGGCACATGTCGACAGGGGGCCAGCAGGGGAGATTATGCTTAGGGGCAACCAATATGGGTTCATTAGAGGCAGGTCCTGTCAGACCAACCTGGTGGCCTTCTATGACCAGGTC
>NW_005841835.1:4997067-5012280 GCF_000455745.1 Alligator sinensis
AACACTGACAAGTGCAAGGTGCTGCACCTGGGGAGGAAGAACCAGCAGCATACCTACAGGCTGGGGAACTCCCTTCTTGTCAGTGCAGAGGCAAAAAAGGATCTTGGAATCATTATTGATGCCAAAATGAACATGGGCCAACAGTGTGGGGACGCGGTCAGGAAGGCCAACCGTACCTTGTCATGCATCCACAGATGCATCTCGAGCAGGTCCAAGGAGGTGATCCTTCCCTTCTATGCGACACTGGTCAGGCCGCATTTGGAGTACTACATCCAGTTCTGGGTGCTGCAGTTCAGGAGGGATGTGGACAACTTGGAGAGGGTCCAGAGGAGGGCCACCCGCATGATCAGGAGTCAGAGGGCAGGCCCTACGAGGAGAGGCTAAGGGACCTGAACCTGTTCAGCCTCCACAAGAGAAGGCTGAGGGGGGATCTAGTGGCTGTTTACAAACTAGTCAGGGGCGACCAGCAGGCATTGGGAGAGTCCCTGTTCTCCCGAGCACTACCAAGAGTGACAAGAAATAATGGTCACAAGCTGGCAGAGGGTAGATTCAGGCTAGATATCAAGAGTCGCTACTTCACAGTCAGGGCGGCTAGGACCTGTAACCAACTTCCAAGAGAAATGGTGCTGGCTTCTACCCTGGGGGTCTTTAAGAGGAGGTTAGATGAACACCTAGCTGGGGTCGCTTGACCCCAGTACTTTTTCCTGCCATGGCAGGGGTCAGAGTTGATGATCTGCTCTCCTGCCATGGCAGGGGGTTGGACTTGATGATCTGCTCAGGTCCCTTCCGACCCTACCAACTATGAAACTATGAAACAGACAAATGCAGGTAGAGGTAGTGGGCTGTGTGAAATATGCTGAGCGAACTCTGGACCTACTACCAGAAATCAGTAGCAGAGGACGGAGAAGAAACGGCCAATGTCACCTGGCACAGAGACACGTGGCACAGGATCATCCAACCTCCCCGCACCCCGAGTGGAGAGGGGGGCAAAGGCAGCGAAGAAGAACAAGGGACAAGCGGAACAGAGGACAGCGACAGCAGCAGTGGGTCCTCCAGCGGGAGCTGGAACAACAATGACAGAGAGGGCATGTGAACTGTGTGTGTGACCGCACAAGCGGGGCAGGGGTGGAAAGGAAGTGTGGCCTGGTCTGAGGGACCAGGATGGACTTAGTTGCTTTGTGTGTGTGGCATGCAATGTGGATATTGTAACGGGTTCAGGTGGCCAGCGGGCCTTTGTACGGGTGTGTGGGTGCTCAGGTGCATTTATTTTTGTAATGGGGAAGGTTTTCCCTTTGTTGTGTGATAGCTAGAGTGTAGATATATATAACCTTATATAATAGATATATATATATATATATATATAATTACTACCATGTATCTGTGTCCATGAAGGCAGTTTTCCTAAAGCGCACCCGGGGAGAACTGCTCTTCTGGTGTAGTTCAATACCCGCCGAGGTGTAGTGGCTTTAAGCCCACTTTATGGCAATGGGAATCTCCTCCCTAGCTTGCTCCGAGGGCCTAATGGCTAAAGGCAAGCAAAACTCAGGGGCATCCGAACCCCAAGCCTCCGGGCTTGGGCCTGCAAGTAGGATGCCCGCCAAAGGATTTGGAAACATCTGAAGCCCCAGGTGAGGGTGGAGGATGTTTGCTGGTAATAGGACCATATATGGTTTTTGAATGATTCATGGATTTTGAATGGATTTGGCTGATTTGGCTTGGAACACAAAAAATTTTCTTTAAAAAAAAGTTTGTGGTACAAATAAATAGGTACCAAAATGCTGTATAAAAGTGTGTTTATGGAGTACTGGTACTGAAACTTGCAGCAGTTTCAAAAAAGGTGACATCTATCAATTCTGGCTGAACGAAGTATATGGGTTCTATATGCAAATTGCTACAGTAATATTTAATTTTAAAGTCATTGTTTTCAAGTTGCTCCTTACTTCCATGAGCTCAGGGACAACAGGGTCTGATAGTAAGGAGATGGTCATGGGGCTGCTGGGGGAGAATGCGGGGGAAGCAGAGAGCAAAAGAGCTACCTGATCCTCTAGATCTTTTTTCCTCGCTGTAGCAGTGGGAGTGTGGGGGGCAGGATTCAAGCCAACTCTCCAATACTTACAGTCTATATCTGGAAAATTATAGCATATTTATCAATTTTCTATATATAGAATCTAATAATTTGGGGGTCATCATTGATTTGAGTAATGTAGTAAAATGTACTGTAGGACTAAAGAAACAAACATCTTCTGAATATTTTTTATTTTTGTTGCGTTTTCAATACATATGATGTAGACAATTTATGCACATTCCACTAAAGTTATATTTATCTTTTTCAATCTTAAACTGTATAATATAGCCCTAGGACCCTAGCATATTAGTAAAACTTGCAGTTTCTTTTTACCTGGAGAAAAATGTGTTGTGTTATATGTGATGCTGCACCACACCATCTACATGTCCCTTTTCAAAATCATAGATCCACCCATGTGCAGGGTATATTGTAAGATACACAAGGTAAAATTGGTTTTAATGCTCTTTCTGTGAAGCCTTCCTTTCAGTGCACACTTTGTAAATTGTACAGTCAATACGGCACGATGCCAGAGAATCCGTTTTCCTGTTTAATATGTAGAATTTGAGATAAACACTTTGCACCTTTTAACCCTTACATGAAAGGACTATCTTCTCTGCACTCCATAAGTTAAGCAGATAACATGTTCTAGCAGTATCTTTTTTATTATTTCCTTTTAAAATGTCATACTGGGAGAGTTCCTTGAATTGTAAGATGGAAGCACACTGGTAAAAATACCAAATGCCAGAAAATGGCAATATTAAGTTTGTACATATAATTTTTAATTCTGTTTCTTGCATATACCAACTACAATATAATTTTTAATTTATAGCATCTCATATTTCCAAAAGATTACAAATTATATATATTTTTAAGCCACTGCCTTGTAAGAACCTCTGCGTAAATGACTTCAGTAGACTTTCTCTGGGATACAAATAGTAATTTACTGTACTGAAGGTATTACCCATTTGTAATTAAAGCTGTAGAAGAGTATTATATAAATTTATACTATCATTTGAACTATACCATGTGATCATATAGGCATCCTAGGCATAAGAAGGCAGTTAAAGATTAACATGCTACTTCAACATTGGCAGTTCCTGACTTCTGAAAGCAAATTAGTAGGTCTGATTTTCAGAGGCTTTTCATCCGGAAGCTTCCATTGATGTGAAATGGGATAGTGCATGCTCAGTACCTCTGGAATCTGGCACAATGTTATTCAACGTGGCACTTTTAATGGCATATTACACACAGGTCTGTAACAAGGGCCCCTAGCCCCTGTTACTTGAGCAAAGCAAGAGAGGACAGCAGGATGACAGGGATGCAGCTTGAAGAGAGATAAACTACTGTTGTTACAGAGAGAACAACCCCTGTTAATAAGAGTAAAACCAAGCAATAGATCAAAGTGACTTTAAGAGGGAAGCTTACAGAGGTGCTGGGTTGGCTGCAAGACATTGTAAAAGGAAACTCTCAGAGAAGCTGACTTCAGAGCTGTGAGCCTGCTTGCAGGGAGGCAGGCAGGAGAACCCTTGTTGCCTGGTAGGCACAGAGCCAAGTGACTGCAAAGCAACAAGCTTGCAGTTGGAGGATTAGCAACACCTGAGCCCTGCTGCAAGGGAGAAGAGGTCAGGTGATCGGAAGGAGGAGTCAGCAGGTATATATACTGAGTCATTGGGGACAGCAAAGAAAAGGAAACTTTGTTGAGAGGCCTGCATAAAGCTAAATAGTTTCATAGTTGTCTATAGTTGTGTTTGCAGCCATAGGACTTGTAAGTGGCTACAGGAGAGGAAGAAGGTTGTGGTGCATGCTAGGGAAGGATGCCTGCATTTTGGAGCTGAGGACCAGGAGCCTAGTACAGTACACTGAGGTAGGGCCAGGGCATTTAATGAAAAGTACAGTCAGTGTGGGGAGTTTTACGGAGTGAGTGGACCCTGTCTAAATACTCTAATAGAGTGAGTTAGATGAGGCCACTTGGATGGATTATTATGCTGTGCTCTATGAAAATAAGTTAAAAACTGGATTGGCCTAGTGGTGAGCAGGACAGAACAAGTACCTAGGGCCAAACTCTAGTTTTCTGAGACCAGCCTCCCAAATATCTCTTATATCAAGGTGTGGTAGATGGGTGGG
This sequence comes from Alligator sinensis, assembly GCF_000455745.1. Taxonomy (NCBI): domain Eukaryota; kingdom Metazoa; phylum Chordata; order Crocodylia; family Alligatoridae; genus Alligator; species Alligator sinensis. Next base: position 5,001,257 of record NW_005841835.1, read on the forward strand.
TGAACAAGGAAGTATACTGGCAAGACAGAGTGGGAGAACAGGCTTAGTATGGTTACTAGAGGGACCACAGCCACTGTCAGAGGCGGGACCTGTTACAAGGTCTAGGAGTATATTTAAATGTATAATGCTAATTTTTGTTTTTGTTCTAGGAGACCTTCTTTCCAATACAAAAGCTCATCTCAATAGACCTAACTATAACATATGGCCCCTATAGAAGAACAGTATTTTTTTGTCAAGTTCAAGAGTAACCTTAGGCCTCTTGCTTGTAGGGCTGATGAAACTTAAAATAACTGTTGTTTGCCTGAAAATACTGCCCTCATCCTCTGAGTAAACCACTTAATTTCTGTCCCTGCTTGAAATGAGTTCTCTGGTTACTTCTCTACTTCAGTCAGGAGGTGTTATTACAATCCATAGATGTATCTCAGCTAGTTTTAATCTACATTGCCCAGGTATCAATAACAGTGAAGCCACAGCAGTATGGGCTTCAGTGCAAATTGTATTAGGCTGTCAAGGACCCTGGGCACTCATTTGGGTGATCAATCTGCTCTGCAGACTGAGACCAATATCCATGTTAACCCAGATATGCCTACAGATGCTGAAATACACTTCTCAACTGCAGTAGTGTCATAATCCTAAAAGGAAGGTGTGTGAAGAAATTAAAGTGGGCGGGGAATTGTACATCAAGAATGAAAGGGTGAGGGATCATGAGGAAACGACTTAACTTTTACTTTTATTAAGGAGCCGGGAACTGCAAGAAAGAACTTGGGTTCAAAGGGCATCTTTACACATGCTCTGGGGTGGGGGTGGGGATGGAGGGGCACCTCATTGAAGTGGCTCTCAGGAGCCTCTCTAATTAAAGAGCCCATAGTGTCTTGTGTATTCAGTGTCCTGCACTTCAAAATGGTGGCAGGGGGACTTTAACTAAAGGGGAGCAAGGAGGGCTTTAACTAAAGGGGAGCTTTAGTTAAAGTGCCCCACTGCCGTTTTGAAGCATGGGGACACTGAATACATGAGACACCAAGGCTGCTGGAAAATCCTAATTAGTGTACTCCAGCAGATGCATTCGAGCAGGTGTCCAGCAAATCTGAAGGTGCTGAAAGTGCTCATTTTGAAATTGCCATGGCAAGAAAGAAATAGGTTGACTTAGCTGACTACTTACTGTCTCAATTTATTTCCAGTTTCTGCAGTAAAGACTGCATAAGAATTTGGGTATCATGTCTATGCTTTAAAAGAGCAGTGCACTTCTTCCCTGAATTGAGAAGACACCTGCTGAGATCTCACCTTTTGGTAAGACACAGTAATGTACACATAAACTACTTGTAAAGGCTAAATATCTTGAACGATGACAGTTTACTAACATCTGTGATTTTTCTCAATTGAAATAAGAGCACATTCCTAAAATGTGATTCCTATAAAACAGCATGTTAAGTAAAAGACCTGCAGGTTTTATAAGACACTAAGGGCTTATTTGTAGCTCCATATATTTTAAGAACATCCTCTTAGAAGAAACGGTAGAAATCAACCTGAAGACATTGAAATACAAACTTCATAGATCTTTAACTTGCAAAGATGTAGATGTTGTGACATGCATATAAAACCTGTCTTTGAGTTATTGCTTTGGCAGCTTCCTTCAGTATATTATATTAAACAAGTGTCAATCTTAGAGATGATCAGAAAGTCAAGTGGACAAAAATGTAATAGTTGTAGCAACATGTTTTGGGTATCCCCAAAAGGTAGAATAAAAGAAGCAATTAGATTATTAATAGCTTTAAATTACTTCTTTTTTAGGTGTTTTGACTTTTAATTCAGGCATTGGCTGCCACTCTGTTCTGGTACCCTAATATGCCCCAGGTTACTAATATCCCATTAAATCACTGAGCTCTTTTAGTGTTTGAAGGCAATCTATAGTGAATATTGTAAACACCTTTTTGTCCATGAGGATTTCCCCCTGCCCAGTTGGTTTCAATATAATTTTTACACCCCTGAATCGTATTGTGCTCATCCTCTGCATAAGTTCATAAGAGGAAAAGATGCAAGAAACTCTGCAACCCCTTGCCACACACAGGAGCTTGGCACAGTTGCAGTACTAATATTTGAGTTGCATTAGGACTGCTCTTGGCTCCTACCAGCTGTAGATGGCAAGGGAGAACAGGATTCCTCCAGAGCAGGCTTAACTAAAGAGCCCATGCTTCATTCTTGTGGTGGCAAAAATGGACTCCAGTTGGGCTTTGGCTATGTGCAGTGGTTACACTTTGGTTGACCTAACTAGGGTTAGGTTAATTTAAGGGCCCATCTGTACAGAGACGGTGGAGTGGTGGGACCATGACAGAGCGGGGCTGTGACAGCATGGGGCTACAGAACTGGGGCTCTGTCCTGGCCCCAGCCCTGCACTGTCAGGGTCCAACACTGTCAGGGCCCTGTGATCTAGTGGTGTGTGTGGGACAGACAGACCAGGGTGCTTGGGTCTGGTAGTGGCAGCCAGGGGCAGGAGCTGCTGGGAAATGGAGTCTGCTGCAAGTCCAATCTAGCCCGTGGGCTGGATTTTGCCCACCCCGATGTTCCCTTCCCCCAACTTTGATTGAGTTCTCAACACAGCTCCCAGAACCAGTGAATGTGTGCACAAGCTGGAATCAATCTGCAATCATGCAGCTTAAAGTAGGCCATGTGACTGTAGATCAGGTACCACAAATGTGTGCACGCATCTTCTGAAAATTAGAATACTTTCAAGGGTGTGTAATGGTCAGACCATGTACCTATGGATCAAGTCAAGCATAGAGCTGTCCCTTAACTGCACAGTTGAACCATAATTAGGAAAGCTAAGAACACCATGGTGCGTGTTGGAGTGAACGCACTCGCACCATGGTTCCATTGTGAACATGCTGTAGCAGACTTAGTTAATCTGAACACTCCAGTGTGCTGCAGCATCTTATGTATGCAGTGTCCCTGCATTTCGAAGTGGTGGTGGGGCCTTTAGTTAAAGCTGCAGGGGTTTTAATTAAAGCAGCTCCTGAGAGCAACTCTAACCCCCACCCCCTGCCCCATCCTGGAACACATGTATAGGTGCCTTTCAAGGCCAAAGGTTATAAGTTTAAGATATTTTCAGTAATAATTCATGAGGTTTACCTAATATATCTACACACAGATTTAAACAGGCCTTAGTTTGGTTTAGCATTATTGTAAGTGTTTCCATACAGGGGTTTAATGCAGTTTAATTAATCCACTTTAGATTCATGCCTTTATTTAATTTAAAATAATTTTCCTGCACTTCTTCTTGTAGACTTTTTTTTTTTCCAAAAATAAATAATATTAGAAATATTGTAGCTATAATGATGTACTGGGAAAAAAATCACTATAAAAATATTCCTGAATATATCAATTTCTACTATATGTATGCATCTACATGTTACTGTATGGCACACTATGGTAATGTAGTGATCATATGTGTCTACACGTGATCACCAGCTATGTCACCCTAGCGGCACACCCCCTAGGTATAGCATGCCGCTATGGCAATGTAGCAGCGAAAACTAACTTTCTGCTGTGCACACAGTGCAGTTACCAACCATACTGTGTTGTGCTTTAGTACTTCCAAAGGGAAATACTAAAGCACAGCAATGTGTAGACGTGCCCTATATTCCAAAAACACTGGATAAAATGTATTATCTCAGTTAACTGCAGTGGTTATAAAGGAAAATTGTGGGGGAATTGCCTGAATATTATGCGAACATGAATATGTTGTTTATACACATTTGTAGAGAGATGAAGAAAAATATCGAAATGTGCATGAAAAATAGCTAAATTTGCAAATTTGATCCTCCAGATTTTTGTATGTGAAACTCCTGTTGGTATCATTGGCCATGTCCCCTTGAGCAGGGGTGTGCGGTTGCCACAGGGGGAAAAAACCAGTGATACAAATTCACACCACTGCTTTTTTGCCTTGGTGCGTGCCTCTGCACATTGGGTTAGTGCATGGAAAAATGTTCCAGATGGGGTAGGGGAAGCTGGAGCCAGCACCTGGGCTGGCCCCAGCAACCTTACCTAAGGTCCTGGAGGCCTTCCGGGGCTTCAGCGGTGGTGATCCGGGTGCACAGAGCCTGGCCAACAGCTGGAGCATGGCGCTGGCCAGTCAGTTTCTAGTTTCCGGCAGCACACATTACCACCACACGTGCCACCCTGCTTTTTTCTGGCACAGGTTCTTTTTGACACTGGGATCTCCTGGTGTCAAAAAACGCACCACACTGCAAATTAGCAACGTGGCAAATGCCAGCATGTGCAGTTTGGAGTGCTGCAGATAGCTCTGCAGCACTGCAAACTACACAGCACACTTGTCTGGATGTGCCCATTAGGTACATCATACTGTTTTTGTAAAAATAGCTCTTGTAGGTGCTTCTACTTAAGCAACTCAAAGGCTAAAAATTAGGTAAGTTAGATGTCTAAACTCCTTATACAATCAATGGTGACAATTAACTACCTCCAAATGACTTTCTAGATTGCTTACTGTGTTGCCAGAAGGTGCCAGCAGAAACTCTTAGGTTTGTATGAACTCCTGCTTCTCCTCAGAACTTAGGTGTCCATGTCATGACTGTATATTAGGTGCCTCTGGTGTTGCAAATAAAAGTGCCTAGAGGTGAGGTAGTTCTACCACACTGATAAAAGCATTAAGTTCAGTGCAAAGCACAGCACCCTACATTAACTCTAAAACATAGCCAGTGCTGCTTGTGATGGCTCTTCTCACCTTCTGCAAAAAAGCCTATTCATTAGGCTCTTGCCCAGCAGGTCAAAGGCTTGGGTTCTAGGCCCTCCTTAACTGATGGGGACTCAAGTCCTGTTCTCTTATTTATCAGGAAAATGTCTTAATCACCAGGCTGAGCTAGGCAGCATAGGAGCCTCTTCTGATTATCCCTGTTGAAGCTGAGCCATTGGGAAACCAGGAATGTAAGTGTCACGGGGTCAGAAGGAAAATAAGAGGGAGCCTAATTCTGTAGCCTGGTGATGAAGGGTACTTCTAGAAAAGAGGGAACTAGGTAGTGGTACTTTTTCCCCAGACTGTTTATTCATTTCTTTTGAGACTGTTGATTTAAAAAAAATAGAAACAAATGTGGTAGCATGGACCAGAACCTAGAATTGATTTTTTTTTTTGGCCAAAATCTGTCTACATTCCATTTAGCGTTTATGATCTGATCCATGGTTCCTACGCATTTATGTGATCCTGAACACTGCTTGCATTCAGCCATAGAAACAACCAGAGGGGTTTGTCTTGTGGCAAATAGTGTTACGCACCGTATACTTGTTCTCTGAGTGTGGTGCATCAGCCTCGTGGCACTTCATCTGTTTGTGTTACAATTTTAATATCACTGAAGATTTTTTTTTTCTTTGTAGTAGAAGGAAGAAGGGTTCTGTGTTGTAATATGATTGCATTCTTCCTTCTTCAGACATGTTTCCACACATACAATTCTTTCTTTAAGTACTAATAATATCTTTTTCAAATTTAATTAACAGTTTACTAGTGGTTAAAGTCAATAGCCATTTAGAACTGTGGAAATGTAATTGCTCCACCATCTGGTCAGCTGTAATATTTTATTACAATAATATGATGAAAGCAATGTTTCTTACATACCTAACGAGTTACCACTCTGCATCCTACTTCAGAGGTGCTGGTTTGCTTGTTTTTGTTTTCAAACCTTCCTCTAAAGCAAGAACACATTCCTATTGGACAGTGTTAGTAAATGGCTAACATAACAGGAATGATTCTTCTTTTTTTATTTCTTACTTTTAAAGTAATAGCTTAGATTAATATTATTTTAAAATGAATAGTAGCTTTTTTTTTCTTCTTGAACATGCTGGTAACGGCAGAATATGAAGGTGTTTACTGAGCCTAGTCCTTCTATATCATGTTTTTAATGTTTTCCCTTGCACAACAATTCTGGCTATTGGTCAGTGAGTAATGGACTGAATAAACTAGATGTCATTCAAAGGCAGATGTACCATTCTTTGTATTTACATTACTAATTCAAATGGAAAGAGAAAACATTTTCATTCAGACGTAATAACTTGTAATCATTTATCACAACAAATAATAGAACTGCAGTAACAGTTGTTGCCTATTGCATTATGGAAATTTTCATATAAAAACAGCTCTTTTGCTGCAAATGACTAGAGCCTCTATCTAACCGAGTTGCAAACACATTTACTCTTTTTAAAAGAAAGAACGAGGGTTTTTTTTTAAGCTTTCACATCTCTGGATTTGTTTATTACTGATTTTAAAAATGCATGTTTAGATGTTTCTTTATTAATCTTCACATTTTTTAAATATAGGTATGTTAACTATTTTAAATATATTAATATGCAAATGAGATCTAAGTGTTGCCTTCTGAGGTCATTTTGGCATCTCATCCGAAAGACAGCCTCCGCAGCAGTATTGTACACTCCTAACATCAAGTTTGTTGACAATGGGGCAGTGTTTTACCACTAGTTCAAAGGAAAACATGTCACTTCCTGAAATTATGATAGATAAAAAACTGAACCCATTGAAGTGAATGAGATTTTTTTATTATTACTTTAATGGAGTTAGAATTTCCCTTCAACCATGTGACAAACTGAGATATGGGTGTTGTGGATAAATGTAGTGAAGAGCCAACAGTCTTCACCAGGGTGGGCAAAATACAGCCCATGGGCCAGATTCGACCTGCCAAGCAATTTCATCCAGCCTGCAGGTGGGTGCCTATCAGTGCACTGTATCTGGCTCAGCCCTGGGCTGACCCTACAGTGCTTGCATGGGGCAGAGCCCCACTCAGTCCCTTGGGGACAGCACATACTGTGCACCCACTCTCCCCTGCAGAATGGTCCTGACCTTGGCCTCACAGGTAGGGAGGTGGCAGTGGCAGCAGTGGGTGGGCAGGGGAAGCAGTGGATGGGGGAGGAAGTGGCAGGATGTGGACGGGTGAGAGGGAAGCAGGGGTGGGTGGGAGCAAAGCGGCAACTGGGCGAGAATGTGGGGCCCATGCCAGTGTCCCAGGGCTGGGGCCAAAGGTGGGGCAGCAGGAGCACAGAGCTCAGGTTAGTGTGGGCACAGGATCTGCCTGGCTCCATTGTAAAGGGCTCCCCAGGGCTTGCATGCAGTTCCCAGGTTCTCCCCATGAGCTGTGTGCCTCTGCGGGGAGCCCTGCATGATGTAGCCAGTCGGCTGGCCCCTCTCACTGCCATGTGCAGGTCATGGGGAATGGTGGGGAGTTCTGCACTATGGAGCCATGTCAGCTCTGCCCCCTCCCTGCTGCCCTGGCTGAGTCCCATGACCTGCACCATCAGCTTCATTGTGCAGGGCTCCCCCTGGTGGCACAGGGCTCAGGCAGAGAGCCCCAGGAACTGCATGTGAGCCCCACGCGATGAAGCTGGCAACCAGCCATATGTGGTTCTGGGACTTTCTGGTGCCATGCACTGCCAGGGAGCTCTGCCAGCTGTGGGTCATGAGCACCCTGAAGGCCCACCACCTGCTGCTGCCAACTGGCAGCAGGGGTTGTGCACAATGAGGGGGGGTGTTTGTAGGGGGGGCCCACATGCACACCCCATCATACACATGCACCCACATCCCCCACACATCTACAGCACCTCACAAACCCTATACCCACCCCTACACACACCTACACATCCCCCAAAATGCCCCCCATAAATCCCATATACACCCACAAACCCCATACCCCTCAAGCACTCCTCTGCACCTCCACCTCCACAATATACAAGAGTAAGACTTCATTTTGAGCTAGGATGCAATCTCCTCTATACTATGTACACAAATCTGGACCAATTTTTTTTTAATGAAATTAAAATATGTTATAATAGATGTTTGTTTGTTTGTTTTTTTAAATATATAATTTGGGGGTTTTTTGGTTCCAAGATGGCAAGCCTTCCTCCCAAAAGGAGTACTTCTGGGGGCAAGGGAAGGGACTTCCAGTGGCAAAGGTCAGGGGTTAGGGGCAGGACTTCCAGTCCCAAGATGGCAACCAGGGGGTGGGGCACCTGTCAAGGGGCAGAGCTACTCTTGAGACCCTCGACAGCTCACCCAAACTCATTAAGTGAACCTCCAACCAAAATACTTGCCCACCCCTGGTCTTCACTAACCAACTGTAATTGTGGCAGAACATAAAAATGAAGAGTTAATTAACAGAATTCTAGCCAGTTAGGGAAGAGAATTTTTCATGTCTCACTGGGCTTCTCTTTTCTAATTTTTGACTTTTTAAAAATGTGTTTTGTGGGAGATTTGCATACAGAATTTTGCAGGGGTCAGAGCATGCTTCTTCAGAGACTAACTTTTGGATTTGTTTTCTAATCTTTAGACATGAAGTTTTTTGACACTTTCTGAAAGTTAGTGCTAATGTGGTGTTCACCTAGCATAGAATTGTCCAACTGGCAGTATTAACATGCAGCCAATAGGCTCCTACCCAGCTGCCACTCCACCCATTGCTCTAGCAGTGACAGCAGCCAACATCTTTGGGCTCCCCCTACCTCCTCTGGCTTCTGGTCCCTGTCCCTATTCCTGGGGATGGAGTGGCACAGTGGAAGAATCCAGGCGGCCCATGCTGCATGCACAGCAGGAGGGTAATGAGCTGCATTCCCTGCACATTTGGAAAAAGAAGGAACCAGACTTCCCATGCTGTGTGTTGCAGATAGGCTGCCTGTGTGATGCACACTGCCAGAAGGGAGGCAGGGGTGCTGTGAGCATAGCTGAGGTGAATGCAATTTATGTCTCTAGGAGTAGGGATTGTTCATGCAGGAGTGGGGGGCAGTCCCCAGGGAGTGTGGCCCCAGGTTCTGTGTCCCATGCTGCATGTGGCCCCCAGCTGTCCATAAGTTGAATGGCCCTGACCTAGCAGATAGTACACAGGAAAACTGAGCTTGAGTTTAATGCAAAAGAGCATGGGAGCCAGCAAGTTCCTCTCTCTAACCTTCAGCAGCAAGAAAGAAAGACTTAGCAACTACAGCTGTGTGAAACAGCATCATTCCGATTTGATTTCCGTTTCAATGATTTGACAGAACAGTGTTTCGTTTAGAGTTTTGTTTCATTTTGAAAGAACTGTTCTGTTTCATTTTGTTGAAACTGTTTTGTTGTTTTGATGCAGTTTCAGTGTTTTGCCCATAGTTTATTCTGGTAAAACATAAAATTCGGTAGGCAGATTGGGGACTCACCTGCACCCCCAGGAGGGCTGTGGGGGCTGTGCCGGAGCCCTTCTGGGGGTGCGGGCCCCTGATCTGCCTACCAAATGAAAGACCAGCACTGGGTACAGTCCTCACGCAGTGCCAGGAAGATTGGTGCTGCTGCTGGCCCCAGGCAGCAGGAACCGGCTCCTGTCAGTCAGCAGGCAGATCAGGGGCATGCACCTCAGGGAGGACTCTGGCACAGCCCTTGCAGCCCTCCTGGGGGTACTGGCAGGGCCCTGATTTATCTCGGTCGACCGGGAGGCGGTTGCGGCTGCCGGGAGCCAGCAGGGCCAGGGCAGATCAGCTTGTGTGGGGACCCACCACCCCAATCCTGGGATCGCGGCGATGTGTCCCCAGATGAGCTGATCTGCCCCAGCCTCATACCAGAGCTGGCTCGAGGAGGGTGCAGGGCCCAGGGCAGATCAGCTCTTGTGGGGACCTTTCCCCACCCCAGAATTGGGGCCGTGGGGTCCACGCACAAACTGACCTGCTTTGGCCCCACCGGCTCCAGGCAGCAGCACCCAGCTCCTGTCAGTTGGCAGTAAAGCACAAACGCTTTACTCCTACAACAGGTTTTTTTGTATTTGAACCAAGGAAGGCACTTTCTGCTCAAAAGCTTGTCTACCATTGTCTTGGGGTACTAAAGTGTGCCTGCTCCTTTAAGGGCAGAAGCAGCCTTGCCAGGGGGCCCCTGCAGGCTAGGCAGAGCTCCACAGCTGCAGGTTGCCTGAGCAGTGGGCTAAGGAGGTAATTAGCCAGCACCTGCAGGTGGTCAGCTGACTGGATGGAGGCAGGGTCTTGGGTACATATACGCTGAGTGCTGGCGCTAGTAGGGTTAACTTTCTCTCTGGCAATTGCCAGGAGAAAGAGCTCCTATACAAGAGAGGTCTCCGAGGCATTTTGGTGCCTGCTTTGCTACCCTGATGTGCAGTAAGACTCCAGGAGCTCCCAAGGTACCTAAGGCTAGAGGGCACACTATCCTAAGGGTGGAAGTTTGCCCCCTTAAAGGGGCAGAATGCTGCCTTCATTGTTAATGTTATGTTATAACCCAGGGGCTTATGTTTGTGCTGTTTCTTTGCGTAAGGGGAGGTATGGAGGCCTCATTAGTGCCCAGGAGGGGAACGCAATCATCTTGAGCCCTGCCAGAAGTGGGCGTGGGGCCCAAGCAGTTAGGAAAGCCTGCAAGAGGCAAAGGGTATGAGACATGGGGCCAGAGGGAAAGGTGCAGCAGACAGGGCTGGAGAGCCGAGCACCAGAGGGGCACACTCAAATGGGACCATGGCTCAGTGACTAGAAGAGAGCGAGTGGAGCTAGTGCCTCAAAGCCAGGTCTAAGACCAAGTGGGCCTAAGCCATAAGGCCTAGCCAGATTAAAGGAGTGGAGACTGAGTAGGCCAAGGCTCCAACAGAGGGAATAACATCAATATAATAGCCGTGAGGCATGGGGCATGGTAAAGGAAAGTTGTGTTGCCACACAATTAGCTCATAAGACTCAAGGTGCCTGTGTGGCATAGTACTGGAGAGAGGTTCAGCAAAAGGCTCAAGAACCAGTGAGTTCTGGTGAGGTTCAGTGGACTGGGGCCACATGAAAGGCCTGTGGGCAGCTTCCTGATTTATTTTACCAGCAAGATGTGGCAAGTGAGCATGGGCAACTGGTGCCTCCTGAGTCAAGCCCCTCCAGTGGCCAGTCAGCGACTGGGTGGAGGGTCCCCCATGGCTGATCATGCTGACCGGGGTGGGGTTTCTTACTTGCACTGCTCCTGGTGCCCCCACTCACCGGGGAGGCACTAGTGCTCCCACCTGCCCCCCCTGCCTGTCACCTAAGCGGGGAGT
>NW_005841835.1:5012311-5025778 GCF_000455745.1 Alligator sinensis
GGGCGGGGGGGGGGGGGGGGGGAGCACCAGCACTCTCAGGGGATGCACTTGCACCCCCAGCACATCGCCACTGTAGGTGAGACAAGAGGGTACTCTCGGGTTGGAGCTGGCATGGTTGTGGAGCTGCCAGGGGCATCATGGCCATCCTTGGGGATCCTGCCCCATGACAAACATCTATTCCAATATACAATTGGTCCTATAAAAGGTATTTTCTTACATATTTCCTGGACCATCATAACTACAACAACACTCCAACCCTAATACATAATTCCTACAATACACTTAATAGCTTCACAGAGTCAACATCTTGTAATAAGGAACTGAAAAGGATGCAACAGTCAATTCCATGGAACAGTGACAGTAATGATTATAGCACTAAAATTTTCCACACAAAATGGTTTTTGTCAAATCAAGATCTGCTTCAAAATGAAATCTTTCACAAAATTGTTAGCATTATCAAAATGTTCAGCTTTTTTTATTAAAGCATACGTAACATTTATCCAAATGTTTTGGTATGAACATACTGTTTAGGTAATGAAATAATTTCCACAATTATTTAAATACATTTAATAAAATATTAATTAAAATATATATTATAACTTTGGTTAAAAGCATCACAGAAAATGGTACCACAATTGGAAAATGGATCCATGTCAACAGCTACAATACAGAAACAAATACAACTTTGAAATTTCAAAATTTACACAAAATTATTTTGCTGTTTTTAGGCATTTTTCGTAGTGCTATTTAGGTCATTACTGATTTGGGTATGATTATAATTAATGATCTATTGACTAAGGTTTCACATCACATCATCATTTACAAAGATTATTAGAAATCAAACAGCTGAAAATACAAAGCTCATTCTGCAGCTATATATTATCCACAGATTTCTAGTCCTCCATACATTGTTAGTGTTAGGCTAAGGAAATCTTTGATAGAACAAGCAAAGGAATAGAGTGTATGATTTGCATTAATTATAGTGACAGATACATGTTAGTTCCAAAAAAAGAAGTAAGATTCAGTCAAAAGGCATAGTAACTGGTAAAGTCTGTCACTTCAGTGTAGATATCAAGTAGATGAATCACTCAAAAATTTCTTCAGGCAGGGAAATAACATTAGGAACATACAATTAAAAACTTTAATTTTTTGTCTAAAAATGACTTGGTGAAATATTTACTGAAATTGTGTTAGACTTTGTTAGTTTACTACTAGAAGGCAAATCATAAACTAATGCCTTAGCTGGAAACTGAATCTGAGGGCTCATATAGATGTTCAAAAAGTCAGGGAAGGAATTGATCTAAGTGATGTGACTTTCTGTAATCAGTTTAGGTTAGATTGAGAGTGAGCAGCATACATGTTCGCCCTTTCAGGAGGCAGGGGAATCCATGCAGGCAGCTTTCACTGGCTGAAGCCCACAGATAGAAGGCACTCCTGCATGCCTGTCGGCTCTCTGGGCTGCTAGAGTCTGCCAGGATGCCACGGATGCTGGGGTACTCTGACACCACCTCCAGACCATCGAGCATCAATTCTGGGCCCACACCACCAGCAGCAACCGGTGGGAGCAGATTGTCCTGGACAAGTGGAACAACAAAATGTGGGTCCATACTTTCCTCATGCACTGGGACACTTCCATGAACTCAGGTGGCTGCCAAAACTGCATGCCAGGACATCAGCATGCAGCCACCTCTCACTCCAGAGAAGTGGGTCGCCCATCACCATCACTAAGCTGGTCACCAGCAGGATACTCTGCCACATCACCAACCAGTTCAGCATTGGCAAGTCCATGGCCAAAGAGGTCATCTGGGAGGTGTGACAGGTCATCCAGAATGTCCTAACCAACTGCTTCATCCACCTCATCAACCCACAGGAGGTGGTTGCTAGCTTCTACCACATGGACTTGCTTAGCTGGACAGCAGTAGGTGTCCAGTTGAGCAAGGCATCCACATCTCCATCCTCTGCCCACCCCATCCTCTGCCCACCCCAAGGCACCTGGGTGTTCATCAACAGCAAGGGCTATTGTTGACCACCAGGGTTGCTTCATCCACATCTTCACTGGCTGGGTGAGAAGTGCCCATGATTTCTGTGTCTTCCAACTCCCTGCTCCTTCCGATGATGGGGAGCCAGTGCTAGATTCCAGGAGTCCCCAGTTTCATCTTTGGCAACATCATCATCCCTCCTCTCATCTTCAGAGACCCAGTTTATCCCCTCATGCCCTGGCTTATGAGGCCCTACATGGGGCAGCTGGACTGCTGAAAGGAGCATTTCAGCTACTGCCTGAGTAGGTGCCATATAACTGTGGAGTGCACTTTTGGCCATCTCAAAGCATGTTGACAGACTCTTAGCACACAGCTTGAGGTGGAGGAGGAGAACCTGTCATTGCTGCATCCATCTCCCACAACATCTGAGACAAACAAGGAGGCTGTCTGTGAAGCTTGGGCATAGGAGGAATGGTGCACAAACTAGGCATAGTGCATGGTACATGCATGGCACAGGGAGGCTGGAGAGAATGTGCCCCTGCCCCCCACTGATGTTGGGGGCACCAGCCTCACACAGCAGCAGGGAGTCCATGTCTGTGAAGTCCTGGATGACTACCTCTAGGTCTTTGGGGACCAGGAGCATGCCACGGATGAGTAGGGCAGGAGGGCTTTGAGTCCCTGAGTGCCTGTACCCTGGCACTGGGTGATGGATCTCCTGCCTTGGGCTCCTCTGGCCCTGTGTCCCAGGCAGTGCCATCTGCAACTCTGGCTGCCTAGACACTGTTCCCTTCCCCTTTCCCCCACCATTCCCCTGAGGGGCACACAATGAGATGCAGGGGAATGCAATGCAAGGAAGAGGTGTTCCTCAATTTACAATGTTTCAGTTGCCAAACTTTTCTTGTTTTCAGTAAAGAAAACCTATTGAATATTTGAGGTCAGGTGGAATGCTGCAGGGGCAGAACTCAACACAGAAACTTGGAGGGGAGGCGTGGAGAAGGGGGCTTTAGACCTGGCACACTAATTCCCAGACTCTGGAGTGAAGACTCCCAGACTCTAGGACTTCTCTGTGTAGGAGTTGGACAGGGGGGTGATCCCAGACTCACTGTCTGCCTGAGGACTGGCAGAAGGCAGAGCCATTGCCACAGCAGAGACGATGGACTCCTGGCACTCCCTTGTGGGACCCCTACCCCTAGGACCCAGTCTCCCTTGAGCCCACAACCCTTGAGCACTCTTTCACCCTTCCAGGAGTCTCCTGGTACCACTTGGCTACTTGTGTACATGGGGCAACTGCCAGGGCTGGGGTGGCATGGATTGGCTCAGGGAAGACAGCAGTGTCATGGATAGTACTGGCCTCAGGGCCCAGGCACCCTGGTCCTGCTCCCCTCACCTATCACTGCCTGCTGGAGCAGGCCCCACCAGGGGCCTTTCTGCTTCCCCAGACCATGGACCACCAGCTCCCTCACACCCCTCCTCCTGCCCCAGGTTTGCCTCCAGTAGCTCCCAGTCAGGACTGTTCCCCCTGCACCCAGCCTCCAGGGGTCCCTCCACTGGGACCCCAGTTCCTGTTGCCTCGGGGAAGACTCCCCATAGCAGAGTATGGCATATGGACTCTCCCACCACCCCCAGCCCAGGGGGCTATGGGTTCTCCACAGGAGGCAGTGCTGGTGCAAGTCAGGGCTGTCCTAACTGGCTGCAAAGTGGTCCAGGACCCTGTTCATAAACTCCCTTTCCTGGTGCTGGGACTCTGCCAGCTACACAGAGGCATGGGCTCCCTCCTCAAAATAGGAGGTGGCCATCTCGAGCCCCTATTCCTGCACCTTGGCAGCTCAGGTGTAGGCATCCCCCAGCCTGAGGATGTCCCCCCTGCACATCTGGAGTCTCTCCTCATACCACTTCAGCAGCTTGTGGTGCCAGGAGTCAGCTGTGCATGCCTGGTACTCAGAGGCAGTGACCAGGCTTATAGCATCTCCTTGCATTGGCATGGAAATTTCCAGTGTCCTCTACCTACAACATTGAGGCAATTGGCCATGCCCCATCTGCTTCTGAAGGGAGCTTGCAGATGTGCCAAGAGGCTGCTCTGATGTAGTCTAAGTACAGCACATTGGAACAGACTCAATTAATCAAGTGTGCAGGAGTGTGATAATTGGTGTGTTTCAGCCAGCCTCTTCATCTCATGTATCAGTGTCCCCACACTTCAAAATGGCAGCAGGGGTACTTTAACTAAAGCTCATTCAGTGAGCTTTAGTTAAAGCACCCCTGCTGCCATTTTGAAGCACTGGGATGCTGATATACAAGATGCTGTGGGAGCTTTAATTAAAATGGCTATTGGAGCCACTCTAATTAAAGCAACCTTCTCCCATCCCAGAACATGTGTAAAAATGCCCAAAGTTTCCAGGGGCATCCACTCTGTCTGCTTGCCCTGGCTTGGCTGCTCAATGCTCTCCCCTCCCCCAGCCTTCATACTTCAGGACCTTGTAGTTTCAGGTGAAAAAATCCTTGAGCACCCCAGCAGCACATAGCCCAGGCACCTGCTGACAGTGGCCAAACCATGGAGGTTACAGGGTTGCCACCATGAAGGCCCAGTTCCGATGTTCTGCCCCCCTGCCAACCCAACCTACCAAAGGTGAGCTGCTTGTACACTGGCTCCTGCTTGGGAGTGAGAGGATTCATGGGGCTGTGCCTGAGTGCAGGGGGAAGGGTGTCCCTGGCTGGGTGTGTGTGAACCATGGTTGGGGTCCATGGGGCTGTGCCCAAGTACAGGGACATGGGGGTCCAAGCTGGATGTGCAGGTGCAAGGGTCAGGGCCTGTAGGGGTGTGCCCAAGCATGGGGGGGATCTCCTGGCCTCGTGTTGAGGTCTGTGTGTACAGAATGTAGTGCTTCATGATGGGATGATGGTTGTATGGGCGCACAGCCTGGGGACTCAGATGGTTAGCTCCTAGGGCTTGTGCAGGGGACACAGATGCCTCCCTTTCCCCTGCTGCCTGCCTGTGGCTGACAGATGGCTGGAAGGAGGAGGCAGAGCTGAGTGAGGGGCTGTGATGGCTCAGCACTGGGACAGGCCAGGGGTGGGACCTGCTGGGTGCTCAGCCAGAGCAGCCAAGTGCAGGCCGAGTCCTAGCATGCCTCCCTGGCTGGGAGGGAGAGCAGGGGCCACAAAGCAGGCTGGGATGCCAGAGGACAGCGATCTAACTTGAATCGATAGGAAGTTCTGTTCAAGTATTACACTGTTAAGAAGATTGACAAGTAACACTGATGGGATTGTTGCCCCAGTATTTGCACAAGGACAACAGCACTTACTTTTCTGAGAAGATGGGAAAGGAAAAAGCCTCCTTCAGAGGATTTGATTAATATAAATAACAGGCTTTTCTAAAGGAAATTGAACCCTATCATGTGTCTGAAAGTGCCATCCAGTGCAAAAAAAAATGGAAAAAAAGAAGGAATAAATCTGTGACCACTTAGAAACTCAACAGTCTTCTCTGCATTGCATACCCTGGGCCTTGGGATTTTGTGAGGACAGTCAGGTTTGAACTTAGGAGCTCTGGAAGATGGGAATCTACCACTTGCATTAAGGCAGAAACCCCATTTGTATTAATAGCGTAGGTCTTATGGTACAAACAGCAGAAGTTCGGACTCTGTCCAGTAGAGAGCAAATGTTGCTCATACACGCAAGGCAGCGCACTACAATAACATTCTTGCAGTTGTGCCGAACCTTCTGAAGCAATTTCCTCAATTACCTGCAGGATCCTGATGACTATAAATCACTCACTGCAGGCTAGTAAATGGTACTTTTTGCTGTCTCTATTGTATGAAATAGCTTTGCATTCTGAAAATTACCTGAATATCTTATTTTTATGCCACATATGAGAGTAGTCACCTTAAGTAATCTTGTTCTTTCATCAATATATATTTAGATAGTATTTCTTTCATCCTCTGTTTCTTTTTTCTTTTTGTTTTTTAAGATCATCAATTTAAGATGCATCATCATCAGGGATCCTGGTTTTCTCTGTTTAAAAATCACAAATTCTCTGATTAAAAACCCCAAACTCCACAATTAAAATGAAATGCCACTATATATATAGGTATCAGTTTAACACAATGTTTTATTGATATACAGTAAAATCTCTGCTATCCAGCATTTAAGTAACTGGCCGGGTGGGAGGCGGGATTGGGGAAAGTTTGCACATGGCGGTGTCTGCCACGACCCACCACCCTGTGTTGTTGCTGCTCCACGTGCAGCTGCCGCCACCCCCCCATTCCGTATATGGCCTCTGCCACTCCCTGTCCTGCCCTACGTGTGGCTGTCAACTCCCGCCAGCCACCGCCCGCCACCCTCCACCCCCGCTCCAGTGTTTTCAGATAACCAGAATTTTGACATAACCGGCAATCCCCTTAGCTCAGGGATGCTGGATAACAGAGATTTTACTGTATTTACCATTTTAAAGCAATTTGGAAACCTACCAGTGCCTTGATCATGTTAATAAAATAAACTCTAAATACGTATACATTTTGGCTTTTGATTTAGGGTTTTTTATCATGGAAAATCAGAGCTTCCCCTGCCCTCTTCACTCACCAGGACATGGATCCAGCTATGGCTGTCCCCTTCCATTGTTTTGTGGTGCTAAACAGCCCTGATATGCTGGTGCCCTGCCTATGCCATTGCCCCTTACTCCCAAGCCACAGCCCCCCCAGCCCTGCTGTTGCCCCTCATTCTCCACCCATAGCCCCCTGAGCCCGTTGGTGCCCCTCACTACCCACCCAGAGCCCTTCCCCAGCTGACAGGGCTATGGGGCCAGGGACCTGGTTTCACAGCCCCCTACCCCTCACTGCAGCACCCAAGCCCCAGCTGCTACCCACTGGAGGCAGTGGCTGCTGCAGCAGTGGAGTGCAGAGCCTGATTTCCCCTGCCCCATTGGCAGCATAGCTAGAATGAAGCCCATGGGTGGGGAGCAGATGTAGACTGCCCACTGCAGGCTCAGGGCTCCCTGCCCTGCTGCCCTACCCCCAGAGCCTCCAGGACCCAGCGACAAGACCTGGTATGGCAGAGCAGAGGAGGGCTGGGCAGGGAAGTTTATTGATGTTGCTGGGAGCTCTGTGCCACTATGGCCAGGCACTCCCTGCCCACTCGGCACTCCACACCACCATCCCTGTTGGCAAGACACTCCACACTGCCATCCCTGCTGCTTCCAGGAGGGAAGGAGGTGCCTCACTATGACAGTGCAGGGCTCCCCACCTTGCTCTGCCCTACCACGCTGGGTCCTGCCCACCAGGCTGCGGAGGCCCCAGGGAGATGGCAGCAGGGCAGGGATCCCTGAGCCCACAGCAGGCAGCCTGCACACTCCCCACACAAAAATCAGGGGGGCACATGCCCACCCAGGGGTGCACACAGTGGCAGAGAGCCAGCTCCCCCCATCCCCCCGCTGCCCCCTTGATAAGCTGTCTGTTGCCCCATCCCACTCCCTGCCCAGGCCCTGCAGCTGCACATGGCCCCAAGCCCCACACCCCATAACAGCTGGGCAGCAGCCCCAACCCTAGCAGCAGCTCCAGCCCTGCCCAACTCCACTTCCTCACCAGACTTACCAGGCTGCCTAGAGGCCATGTGCTTGTGTACATGTGCACATGCACATGGTGCTCCCTACCTGACCATCCTCCTCCCACTTCACCCCGCCCCTTGCAGGCTGAAGCTCTTATAAGTTAAATACTGCAAAATACAGCAACATAACAGTTAAATATTGTTGTAAAGGAAAGAAATAGGTATTTATTTCTCCAATGAAGAAAAGTAAAATATAGCTATTGCAACTTCTTATTTGATTGGCAGTAGTACCTAGAGACCCAAGTCTAAGACCAGAGTCTCACTGTACTAAGCATTGTACATACACATATAAAACAATGTTCCCTGTCCCCAGTTTAGGCAATAGGCAAGAGAAAACAAGTGAATGAGAATATTATGATTAGTATAATAAGAAGTAGTCATTGCATACCAGTGCTTAGCCATTGTCAAACATTTTCTGGGCATCCCAACTCAGACCTGTTGTAAAGATTCATAGATGCTAGGGTCAAAAGGGAACTCAACAGATCATTGAATCCAACCCCTGCCTGGGCAGGGAAGAGTGCTGGGGTCAGATGACCCCAGCCAGATACCTATCCAGCCTTCTCTTAAAGACCCCCAAGGTAGGGGAGAGCACCACCTCGCTTGGAAGCCCATTCAAAATTTTGGCCGCCCTCACCGTGAAGTTTTTCCTGATGTCTAGTCTAAATCTACTCTCTGTCATTTTGTGACCATTGTTCCTTGTTTCCCCAAGAGGCGTCCTGGTGAACAGAGCATCTCCAATACCTTGCTGCACCCCGCTAATGAATTTGTAGGCGGCCACAAGATCATCTCTCAGCCTTCTCTTGTGGAGGCTGAAAAGGTCCAGGTCCCTCCTCATAGGGCTTGGTCTGTAAACCCTTAACCATACAAGTGACCCTCCTCTGGATCCTCTCGAGGCTATCCACATCTTTCTTAAGGTATGGCACCCAAAACTGAATGAGGTACTCCAACTGCAGTCTGACCAATGCTGCATAGAATGGAAGTATCACCTCCTTGGTTCTATTTGTCATGCATCTGCATGATGAAGTGCAGTTAGCTTTGCTGATGATTTCATTACACTGACAACTCATGTTCATCTTGGAGTCCACTATGACTCTAAGATCCCTTTCCACTTCTGTGTTGCTGAGAGGGTCATTTCTTAGCCATCAGGTGTGCTGGATATTTTTACACCCTACGTGCAGCACTCTGCATTTGTCCTTGTTGTACTGCATCCTATTGTGATCTGCCCACTTTCCAACCTGTCTAGGTCTGCTGCAATCATTCCCTACCCTCCGAAGTGTTCACTTCACCCCACAATTTAGTATCATCTGCAAACTTGGACAGAGTATACTTCATGCCCACATCCAAGTCACTGATGAAGACATTGAAGAGTACAGGTCCAAGGACCAAGCCCTGCAGGACTCCACTACCCACCTCCTTTCAGGTCGATACCGACCCATCTACTACCACTGTAAAGAAAGTTCTAAAGCAGGATCAAGCAGTAGTCTTGCAGCTTTATGGGATTCATCTCTCTCTTGTAAAGAGTCAGCATAGCAGAGAATATGAAGGTTCTTTGCTGATTCTTTTACAACAAGCTACAGCATATGTTGATGGACCAATTACATAAAGATAGGTGGAGCAGAATTAAAGCATGATGGGTTTTAAAGCTGAACAGAACAAGTTCTGTGTTTTGATGTAGTAGAAAGGAGAGGGCCTGTAAAGAAATACAAAGGCCATGTCTATGTGTGCAAATAAGTGCAACTAAATTTAATGAGCATGAAATTATTTTTGGCAGGTACAGAAACTTGGGAGTTAAAAAGTTAGTCCCAAGCCCCTCCAGTCCTGCCATGTGCCCCTGCAGCCACTAGGGGAAGCTCCAGCCTCTGGCCACATGGCTGCCAACACTTGGCAACCATGTTGAAGCCAGACCCAGCTACCAGCACTTGGCAGCCATCTTGGAAACTCTGATCTCTGGCCAGCCCCTTCCCTGCCCAGAAGCCACATGCCCAGTGCAGAGGCAGCATGTGCCAGCTCCCTCCTTGCCCACCCTGCCTCCCCACACCAGGGTTGCTCCAGCCTCTGCCCCTGTCCCTACCAGTGCTGGTCATGGCGCTGGCCCCAGCAGCCACCTCCCTTTCAGGCCCCAGAAGAACGGTGCACCCACCAGTGGGAGCCAGGGTATCGGCTGCAGGAGGCCCTGGCCAAACCCCTCCTCCTGCACTCCCTACTCCAGCTCACCTACCCTGCTGCTCTCACACACTCTACTCTAGGTCCACCCCCAGCACCACTCTCAGGACACACACATGGGTGAAACAAAAACATTTTATTACCCTCACAACATCCACCCCATTCCTCCTGACTCAACAAACAGAACCACCTCCCCCTTCAACCAACAATGTTCCATCACCACCCTCCCCACTCACCAACAGTAAAATACCCACTTACAAGTGGGAAACTATATACAAGTGAGAAACTATATATAATAAATTGGGTATTCAAGCCCAGGGTGGGGGACCATGGGGCAGGGGGGCTAGGGGGTAGAGCCTCTGGGCTGGTGCCCAGCACCCCAGCCCCTAGATGTTCCCCCATGGGTCCAGGGGCTGTGGTGAACCTAGCAGGTGGCAGCCTCATGTGTAGCTGGGTCTTTGGCTATGTGGTACAAGGGAAAGCAGCAGGTCTGGGCCCAGGTGGGTGGCAGCAGGTCCAGGGCAGGGGCCAGGCCAGGGGATCTGGCAGGCAGGAGGCACCCAAGGACCAGATGGGGACCATGGTGGGCAGGATCAAGGGACTCTGTGGGCCCATGGGCAGGAACCAGGCAGTGGGGGACATGGAAACAGCCACCAGGGCCAGGAGGGTATCCATGGCCTGGCAGTCAGCATCCCACTGCTGCCAAAGCTGGTCCAGGTGTTCCCACTCCAGGGCCTCCATGCAGACCCAGTGGTTCCGCTGTGCCCGGTCCTGTGCCGCTGTCTAGGTGATATCCTTTGCCCACCAGGCCTGCTTCCATGCCTGCTGCACCTGCTCCCATGCCTCCTGCTCCTCTGCCACCACCACCAGCCTCTGGAACAGGAAGGTCCAGTCCCTGGTGCACTGCTGATACAGCCAGCACATCCAGGCAGCTCCAGCAGTGGGTGGCAGTAACATGGAGTCCACATCCTCACTGGGGCTTGTAGTCTGTCCTCCACATCCAGATGTTGGCCCTGCAGAGGCAAGAGACAGAAGCCTTTTGTAAGAGTTTGCAACATTTCAGAGATAAGATGCTCTGCACTGGGGCCATGTGCTGCCTGGTGTCAGATCAGGGATTGGCTGTGCATGGGTGCCCAGGGACCACAGTAAGCTAGCTGCCCAAGCTCCCTGTCCCTGCTTGCCCCCCCCCTGGGGCTGGTGGCCCACTGGGTGCCAGCTGCAGGCTCCCTGTCTCCCTACCCCTTTCCCTGGGTGGGATAGCTCTCTCCTGGCAGGCCAGCCACTCTCGTGTGCTGCCACCCAGCCCATGGTGCCCAGGTCTCCAAGAAAACTGGGGTGAGGGACTGGCTGTGCCCCCACCCTCCCCACAGGGGTCCTCTCCAGGGAGGCACCCACAGACCCCTCCCCCCACATCGCCGTTGTGCCCTAAGCATGCCCCTGCTGTATGCACCCCAGGCAGTGCATGATGAGCTGTTTGTGCAGATGGAGGGGTGGCCAAGCCACTATGCCCTGCTTCTGCTAATCCTCCTGGTGCTCTGGGCACACTTGTACTCCTTGTTTAGGATCCTGAGCTACAACAGCACAGGGGCAAGCCTGGGCTGCTCAGCAACCTCCACTACCACCTGGAGGGCTACCTGTGGCTGTGCTACATTTCCCTGCTCCTCACTGCTGAGTAGGACATCACAACAACCATTGACACCTTCCTTGGTGTGTGAGAGGCCCATGTCTGCCCAGCTGCAGGGACACTGTCTGCTCAATACATTTTTGAACCATGTCCTGCTTCTCTCCATGCTGTGGGGGTGGGATGGGGAACCTTGGGCCAGAGGAAGACCCTCCCTCCCCCAGTGTGGGACTTAACCCATGTCTGGGGCTGGTGAGGCTGGCAGCCTGGCGTGGGCCTCCCCATTGATGAGGGTTAACAGCTGTACCCAGTGTCCATGGCCCATGGTGCATGGTGGGCCAGTGCCCAGCCATCTCCCCACCTCAGCCACTCCTAGTGCCAGGGCCTGGGGTTGTGCTGAGGGTGATGCAGCCACTGGACAGGGATCCCTGAGCTTCCAGTGGATGCAGCAGCTGGGTAGGAGGGTGGGGCAGGGCATTGAAGGCCCAAGGTCACCTCCTCTGGTGATGTGTTACCGGAGATGTCAGGGCAGGGTGGGGGCTCAGGCAGGCTTCCCTTGCTGGTGGCACTTGCAGGGGCGTGGCCTGGCTCCTGGGGAGCCAAAATATGGGTAAGCTTCTGCATAAAGACCTTGGACTTTTGGGCACAACCAGACTGACAACTGAAGTCAGTCAGGACCATCCACTGTGCCTGCAAGGCCTTGACCTTTATGTGGCATTTCCATGCTAACCAAGAGTATCCTCACTCCTAAATCCCACCTGAAAGGGCCTCATAATTGTGGGTGTTCAACTACCCAGCCTACCTGTATGTTGGCATGGCCCCAGAGTGCCACAAGGTTACGTACCTTCTCCTGGGTCCAGTTGGGGACCCTGGCAGTTGGCACAGATGTGCACATTTGGGCAGTGCTGGGGCTCGAGAAGGAGGAGGAGGAGGAGAGTATTCTTGTCCCATGCTGGCTCTTTGGGCCTCTGCACAGCTGTCCCTGTGTGGCTGGCCCTGGATGACTGCCAGCAGCACCCAGCGTAGGGGCACAACCAGGGACTGGGAGCTGTGTGGCAGGGGCACTTCACCACAGGACCTGCAAATCACAGGAGATAGCTGGGGATGAGAAGCAGCAGGGAGCAGGTGCTGGCCCTGCTGCCAGAGACAAGCAGGCAGCAGCCCTGGGGGGATCTCAGGGCTGGGCAAAGGGTGCAGCAAGCTGCAGCCCTTTGTAACACTCACCTGTGGCCAAGCAGCAGCTCTGGAAGGGGACAGGCCCAGCAGAGATAGCCTGTGTCCTGTCCAGAAGGGTACACAGACCTGCTGGGCTCCTGCACAGAACAACAATTTTGTCCAGGCTCCTGGTGTATGTGCCCCAGGGCACAAAATGGCCACAGAATTTTTAGCCTGCAGCTAGGGGCTTCCAGAGCGCAGCTCAGCCCTGGGGGAGGAGAGGCAGTCAGCTAGGAGCCTTGGGGCTGGGCTCAGGCCAATCTCCTAGTGGCTGGGCAGCCCCAGTGCTAAAGTTAGTGCTGAGTCATGTCTGCACCTACATTACTGTGCATTAATTAATTGCGACTAAATCTGGTACCTGCATTTGCAAGTATCAAATTTAGGTGCAATTAGCCTAAGTTAATACACATTAAGGTCATGCGCATTAACGAGTCTCTTGTAGACGCACCCAAATAGAAAGCGGATATAGTCAGAGTGAGTAGCCATAAAGAGGACCTTTGCAAAAGCCCTTTGAATGGTTGTAAAAATAGAAAGATGACATTTGTCAAGGTCAGAAATAGGAATTTGTAGTACAAGCAAAAAATACCATTGTGAGTGAGGATTTTAGCTATGTGCATGGACAAGAAAGGCAGGAATACAGAAGCATTGTGGACGAATGAACAACAAAATGTACAGACTGCTTTAAAGTGAGAGAGGGCTAATTCAAAGATAACACCTCAATTACAAGCCTCAGAGACAACAGTGATGATGTTCACTATGACTGAGAAGGGGAGAGAGGAAGTGAGTGGGCCCAGAAGGTAGAGGAGATGGGAGTCCACGAGGGATGGTCGTACCTTAAGGGGGATAAACAAAGGATAACAGTCCCTGAGAGAAGCAAGGCGGGTAAGAGTGCTCAGA
>NW_005841835.1:5025791-5026292 GCF_000455745.1 Alligator sinensis
GTAATCTTGTGGCTACGCCAGACAAGAAAGCTGATATTTTTAACAGTTTCTTTGCCTCTGTTTTCTTGAACAGGGACTGGGATATTCCACCTACCAGAGGTAGGGACAATCTTGGGGATAGCTCTATCAAGCCTTCAGTCAGCGCAGATGTAGTTAGGAATCTTCTGGAAGGGCTAGACATTTTTAAATCAGCAGGTCCAGATGCCCTCCACCCAAGGGTGTTGAGGGAGCTGGCAGGGGTCATCGCGGAGCCCTTGGCTCGGCTGTATGAGCATTCGTGGTCATCTGGCCAGGTGCCGGGGGATTGGAAACTAGCTAATGTGGTCCCCATTTTTAAGATAGGGAGGAAGGAGGACCCAAATAACTATAGGCCTGTAAGCCTCACCTCGGTGCTCGGGAAGATCTTGGAGAGAATCATCAGGGAGCATATCTGTGGGGGGCCAGCAGGGGAGATCATGCTCAGGGGCAATCAGCATGGGTTCATCAAAGGCAGGTCCTGCC
>NW_005841835.1:5026885-5027292 GCF_000455745.1 Alligator sinensis
GGGTGCTGGAATGTGGGAGAAGGAATTCACAGCATACATACAGGCTGGGGGGTTCCCCTCTTGAAAGCAGAGAGACGAAAAGGGATCTTGGAGTCATTATTGACTCCAAGATGAACATGAGCTGCCAATGACAGACCACAGCCAGCAAGGCCAGCCATACCTTGTCATGCATCCAAAGGTGCATCTCAAGCCAGTCCAGAGAGGTGATACTCCTCCTCTATGTGACTTTGGTCAGGCCGCAGTTGGATTGCTGCATCCAGTACTGGGCACCACACTTCAAAAAGGATGAGGCCAGCCTGGAGAGGGTTCAGAGGAGGGACACCCACTTGGTGAGAGGGCAGCAGGACAGGCCCTACAAGGAGAGACTGAGGGACCTGAACCTGTTCAGCGTCAGCAAGAGGAGGCTG
>NW_005841835.1:5027581-5031825 GCF_000455745.1 Alligator sinensis
AGGCTAGATGATCTGTTCAGGTCCCTCCTGACCCTAGCTACTATGAAACTATGAGTGGTGGGAGATAAAGAGGTAAATTTTGGTTATGTTGATCCTATGATGATGGCTGGAAATCCCTGAGCAGACATCAGAAAAAAAGACTGAGATTTAAGTTTGGGTGGAAGCAGACAGGTCTGGAGTGGAGTTGAAGAGCTGAGTTATAAATGATGACCAGCAATAGCTGAAACTGTGCTTTTGAATGATATCATGCAGGAGGGGTAGAGAAAGAAGAGGATGGGGCCAAGGAAAAATACACTGGCCACATCCAGACGAGTGAGGCCATGCAGTATGTGGCACCACAGACACATCTGCAGTGCCACATACCGTATGTTCAACTGTTCTTCACACTGCAAGGGAGTAGCGTGGAGGGTGGGTTGCCCCCTGAATATCCAGGAGTCAAAAAAACCTGCACAAAAAAAACGTGGAGCGGGCACCTCAAAACCAGAGCCTGGACAGCCAGAGATGCACTGCAGCTGCTTGCCAGGCTCTGAGCAGCAGGATCGCCACTGCTGCATCCCCAGGAGGCCCAGAGGACCTGAGGTAAGGCTTCTGGGGCCAGCCCAGTGCGTCACCACTAGTTGTCCCTGGAGAACCAAACGTCCATTCTTGTCTGGACACAGCCTACATGTCTCTACAGAAAAATGACAACGGAGTGGATTCTCTGTATGAAGTACTGACGAAGCATTGGAGAAGTACAAGACCAACAAGAAAAGTACAGAATTACAGGAGCAGAGGCAGGATAAGATTTGAAAAATAAATGTATAGTGGGCCAAGTCAAAGGCAAGTGAGAGATCAAAGAAAAAGGAGGATGGAGCATTAAGTCTGAGATTTGGCCAAGAAAAAGTCTTCAGAGACTTTGGTGGAGGGCAGAGACTGGATTGGAGAGGATCTAGGATGAAATCAGAGGGAAGGAACCAGTTCTAGTCTATTATCAATTATTGTTATTCATATTTACTACAGTGGTATTTACTAGCAAACAAAGCCCTGGGCTTCATTGTACCAAGCACTGCAAAAAGAAAATAGATAGTCACTATCCTAAAGATCTTTCAATCTAAATAGACAAGGCAGACCTGGGATGACAGGAAAAAACTCTAATACATAAGCATAAGATTTAGGAGGTGTTTGATATAGGTCTGCTGTGAGATCTGGCCATGATGTTTAATCCTTTCTGGGTTGGGAATACAGGACAGCAGACCTATATCAAACACCTCCTAAATCTTATGCTTATGTATTAGAGTTTTTTCCTGTCATTCCAGGTCTGCCTTGTCTATTTAGAGTGAGAGATCTTTGGGATAGTGATTTTCCCAACCCAGAAAGGATTAAACATCATGGCCAGAGCTCTTTCAGGCTCTTTTCACAGGGTGTGATTTACTGCTTCAAACAAACAAAAGAAACTTTCAAAGTAACATGTGCAGATAAGTTTATTTGGGTAAATGTGATATATTTTATTAGACAAACTAAATAGTTGGGGAAAATGTTCTTTGCAATCTTTCAAGCACAGACACCCTTCTTCAGGCATGTAGAGAGTCTGCTGGAGTTTTGTGTTCTCCTGGATGGAATAGAAACCAATAAACAAAATGCCAGTCTATGAAAATGCAAATGCATGGCAGTGAGGCTCAGAGACAATGGGAGACAATAGATATGAGAGGGGGGAGGGGGGTGGAATGATAAACTGCTGATAGAACGTAGCTGGTAAAATGTAAAGAGGTTACCTAGGGTATCAGATGTTAGGCAGGTTATAATGTGCCATAAATCCAGTGTCTATATTTAGTCCATGATTTTTTGTATCCAGTAGATTTATGATGTGAAGTTCATATACTCTTCTAGGAAAGCTGTTTTGTGTATTGTACCC
The DNA here is from genome assembly GCF_000455745.1 of Alligator sinensis. Taxonomy (NCBI): domain Eukaryota; kingdom Metazoa; phylum Chordata; order Crocodylia; family Alligatoridae; genus Alligator; species Alligator sinensis. The sequence continues at coordinate 5,029,473 of NW_005841835.1, forward strand.
CTTTCAGTATTAGAACTGAGAGATTGGTTGTTTTGTGACAAGTGTGCACCCACAGGTAATTGGGTATTTTTGTCTTTGATAGATTTTCGGTGTGCATTCATTCTGGTACACAATTGTTGTTTGGTTTCTCCTACATTTTTTCCATCAGGGCATTTAGCGTACTAGATAAGATATATTAAATTTCTGGAGGTGCAGATGTAAAATCCAGGAATGTTGATGGTTCTTTTGTGGGGTGTATTTATTATGGGAATGGTGGAGATGCGTTGGCAGGTTTTACATTTCTTGTCCCAGCATGGTCTGGATCCATTCAGTGTACTTTGGACCATAGGAAGTTTGCTTCTGGTGATGAGTTTGAGGATTTCTTGTATAGGTTCCAGGGAAGGATGGTATGTCATAACTAATGGTGTTCAATTCTTTAGGCCAACATGACTACAACCAACACCCTCAAAGTAACATGACACCCAGCTGTTCCTCAGATCAACAATACTATTTGCAGGGGCCTAGAAACCTTTCACTCCACAGGCAGCTACTTTTCTGCTCCTTGATAACTAAAAAATGCTATTTAGAAGCTTGCTTTTGGGAATTGGCTTGTAGGTAAAGTAGATATTGTATTAGAACAATGGTCAAGGCAATGGCAAGGGTTAATTGATTTTCAAAAGCCTGTTTGTGACAGTTTCCTTCAAGGACCACTGCATCTGACACTGGCAAGCAGCAAACAGATGGGAAATTGAAGACACATACACCACACTGTTCTATAACACAAGTTAAGGGACTCTGCAGCCTTGGCACCAGGTCACAGTGCCCAAGTGCAGATCTCTTGGAATTTCCAGTTTTGGTAGATGGGCCAAATTAGGAGCAGAATCAGAAAAAGCCCAAATTAGAATGTGTACATATAATAGGTTTGTGAAACAAGGCAATATGCTGACAGGACAAAATATGGACAGTATGACGACCACAGGGAGACCAATCAACAGAGCCCAAAAATAAAAAGTCATCAGGAGGGAAAAAATAGAAGAGGAGGAATTTTGAAGTAGCAAAGGGTCCCCAAGAGGGGAACCCAAGGCCACCATGAACAGAGGGCATACCACCAGCCTATCTTATTCACCCCACTAGAGGGGAAGGGGCAGGGCGGGGACTGAGTCTCAGCCTCCAACCTCCAGTCTGCAAGAAAGGGAAAGTAATCACATGGAATGAAAAAAGAGAAATTATGACAAATACAGTGGATGTCAGAACTTCCTGAACTTCAGGCTGGTTACTCATGATATGGAAACTCATGAGTAGATCAAGGAGATATACTCCTCTCTAAGATAATGTACTGTTAAATCCTGATATTAACTGCTCTGTAGAAACTGGGTGTTCTTATACTCCTCATCAAAATCAGTTGGGGAGACAATGCAGAACATTGAATAAGATTCCAGTGAGACATCAGTGTTAACTCCCTGTTTGACTTTAAAGACTACTTATTCTGCAGCACTGTTTAACATCTTCATCAGTGACTTGGGCGAGGGGGTTGAAAGCACATTGTCCAAGTTTGCTGATGACACTAAGATGTGGGGCGAGGTGGGCACACTTGAAGGGAGAGAGAGGCTGCAACTAGATTTAGACAGACTACCAAAGTGGGGAGATGAGAATACGATGGGGTTCAATGTAGACAAATGCAGGGTGCTGCACCTCGGGAAAAGGAATCCACAGCGTACATATAGGCTGGGGAGTTCCCCTCTTGAAAGCAGAGAGGCGAAAAGGAATCTTGGAGTCATTATTGACTCCAAGATGAACATGAGCTGCCAATGACAGACCACAGCCAGCAAGGCCAGCTATACCTTGTCATGCATCCAAAGATGTATCTCTAGCCGGTCCAGAGAGGTGATACTCCTCCTCTAGGTGACTTTGGTCAGGCTGCAATTAGAGTACTGCATCCAGTACTGGGCGCCGCACTTTAAAAAGGATGTGGCCAGCCTCGAGACAGTTCAGAGGAGGGCCACCCACTTGGTGAGAGGGCAGCAGGACAGGCCCTACAAGGAGAGACTGAAGGACCTGAACCTGTTCAGCCTCGGCAAGAGGAGGCTGAGGGGTGACCTGGTGGCTGCCTACAAACTCATCAGGGGAGATCATCAGCAAACAGGAAGAGCCCTTTTCTCCCCAGCACCACCTGGGGTGACGAGGAACAATGGTAATAAGCTGATGGAGACTAGGTTTAGGTTAGCGATCAGGAGGCAATATTTTACAGTTAGGGTGGCCAGAATCTGGAACCAACTTCCTAGGGAAGTGGTCCTTGCCCCTACCTTGGGTAAATTCAAAAAGAGGTTGGATGATCACCTGTCTGGGGTCTTGTGAACCCAGCATTCATTCCTGC
>NW_005841835.1:5031837-5037309 GCF_000455745.1 Alligator sinensis
TGATCTGTTCAGGTCCCTCCTGACCCTAGCTACTATGAAACTTTCAACAACAGAGCTGTCTCATGCTTCTCCTATTGCAGGTTGAACTAGGAGTGGACATCTGTGTCTAAAGGCATCATTTATTTCTTTTGAATATGTAATTTGGTTTTAGAGCTATGTCTTTGAACATTGCCCAGGAATCACTAGCATCCAGTTATTAAGGATCACTTGTTGAGGTCTAGCAAGCATCAAACCAGGTGAGAGCAAGGGGGTTGTACTGAATGAAATTGCAATACAATTTTATCCTTCTCCTTCTCTCTGATGGAAACTGATATTGTGTTTTTTGTCCTGAAATAAGCCCATTCCCTAGAGAAGTGAACATTACAGGATTTTTAGCATATCATCTGCCCTTCATAAATATTCTTACCTTGCATTAGGAGGTTGCATACAGGCTGCCATGGTGGAGCAGTGCATATGCTGTAAACCCCCTTCCTCTTTTAACTCACAATATCTTTTTGTGTATGTCAATTACCCTAAATTAGGCAAAGACATCCAACCTGTTGTCATCAGCCACAGAATCCCTCTTTCCCCATGATCTCTCTCCCGTTCATTCCTAGAGCAGGATGCAGATAGCTGTAGCAGTTGTTGCTCCACTGCTATGCCTACCATGTACATTTCCTCCACAGGTGTGCTGGTCCTCTGACTCAATCCGTCTTCTTTATTCTTGGACTGGGACAAAACTATCCTCTGCAACAGCCCCGCTTCCAGTACCTGGGGCTCACGGGTGTTATTAACAGGCTGTTCATTTCTTTCATCTGACTTTCTGTCCTTAAACCATTTCTCTTCATTTTCAGGGCCCCATATTTCTTAAAGCCACCACTCACTACCACAAAGTCCCAGTCAGCAAAAGAGTATGTTTTTAACACATGTCCCATCATCTTACCTTTAAAACACATTTCAGAGCAGTCCTTTCTGCCAGTGCTCTGATGTCACTGATAGGCTGGATACACAATAAACTCTTAGGAGGTGATCCCAGCCTGCTTGAAATAGCACCTCCTCTAGATGCATTCATTAATGGGCAATCTTTTTCTAGATCTGATTGTTCAGTATCACACTAGTGGAACCTCTTGCCCACTCCCTAAGGAATTTCTCCAGGGTTGCGGGACTGACTTGGTGGACTGGTAATGCTTCTGAAATCCTCTCTAGGGCATCTCAGAACTCTGTCCCCTAAAGAGTTTCTTTCAATCTTCCTGAAAGTGCCTTCTTCCTCTTGCCTTTCCTTGTCTAGCACACAGACAGTCCTGGGTTGGTAATAGAGATCAGTTATCTTTGCCTCCAGGTAGGCCTCAGCTCTATCCACACTGCCATTGCCATGAACAATGTTTAAACTATTTTATACAATCTTGGGGTTTCACAGGCAGGATCTGCAGGAATTGTTCCAGAATGAGCAGGTCCATCATTTTCTCTACAGAATTAGTCTCTAGACACAACCAGTAGTTCTGTACCTGACAAACTACTATATAGAGTGTAGCAGGGCACTAAGGTGCCTGCTACTGAGAAAGCCGGGAAGACTCCTCAGGTGCCGGTTGCTGAGGTAACTGGAGGTAACCAATGATCCCCCCCTGCCTAGCCAGCTGAAGGAAGGGGCAGGGCCTGGCTCCTATATAAATCACAGGCAGAAGGCCAGGCGGCAGTTCCCTACCAGCAGCCAAGGAGGAAGGAGCTCTCTGTCAGGGAAGAGAGGAGAAACCTGATGAAGGAGCAGCATCTGACACGGCTGCGAGATGAAGAATCCCTGGGTAGGTTTGAATGTTGTTATGGCCAAGCAGCTTCCATTTAAGTTATAGCCAGAGGGCTTGTGTTTGTGTTGCTATTTGTTACACCTGTGGTTTGGGTAAGGCTATTAGGGGTTGGAGGAGGCCTCATAGGGGACTCACAGCAGTGTGGGGACCCCAGCACCAGTGAGGGTGCAGCATTCGGGGTGCACAGACCCCAGCCCCCAGAGAGGGGCATTTGAGAAGCCCCAGAGAAGGGGGCATTGCTGAGAAGCCCCAGTGCAGGCGTGTTGAGCCCCGGAGAAGGGGGCAGCATTGTGGTGAGCCCCAGGAAAGGGGGCAGTGCTTGAGAAGGCCCTAGAGAGAGTGCAGCATTACTGAAAGGGCCCTGAGAGAGAGAGAGGGCGCAGAGAGAGAGAGACGGGCCTGCGTAGAGCCCGAGTGCCAGAGAGGGCACGGAGAGAAAGAGATGGAACGACATCCGTTACATCTGTGAGGCTTGGGGCATGGTATGGGGGTGGTTGGAGCCACGCATAGCCCATAAGGCTGGAGTGTATGGAACACTCACTCCCATAGAGGAACTGGAGATAACTGGATAACTGTGGAACAAGAAGATGAAAGGCAGCCTCCCTATAACACACACACACACACATATATATATATATATATGATCAAAGTCGTGGCAGACGAGAATTAGAGGGTGCCAGTCAGCAATGTGACATGGTAAAGGAGGTGGCAGGGGAGAGCACGGCGACCCTGACCACCCTCCTGTTACATAGAGGCATGCTCCATGTCTCTGAAACAGTCTGAAAACAGTTCAGTCTGGAACCAGTGTATCTACACCTTGGTAGCTCTTGAGATAAAAATTGGTGTGATATAAACCTGGTTAAATTCCATCTTATTACAGAATTGAGTGATCTTCAGGTAGTCTACAGAAAGAAAATCTGGGCCATTACGGATCTGGGCCATCTATAATTTTGTTTTTCAAAAAATATATTGTTTTGATAAGTTTTAACTTAATTTACCATAATAAACAGTATGAACACAGAGAGGAGATTAGTGACAAAGAATGGGATTAACCAATTGTAATGTTGGTGCTAGTATTACACAGTGCTGTTGTATTCTTTAACATACATGTTCTTCATTTGATAATATGGAAGGGCACAAGAACAGTCTGCCAAGCAAATAGCCAAAAATATTTTACGTTTTTTCAGAAAAAGTAATGCATAACCAGTTCATAGGCTTATACTTTTATTAGTTCTGAAAGATAAAGAGAAATCATTGCTGCCTAAGTTCACCAAAAACTCAAGTGATTTGCTGAAATTATACAAATGTTATTGGACGTATTTCATTATTATTGTTGCAACAATTAAACTCAATATATATTGTATATATTGTATATGTATTAAGTTGATTTAGGGAACTGGGTAAAAGGAAGATAAAAATGGATTGTACTAAATCAAGAACTATTTGGTTACTTGAATAGCTCATCAAGAACTGTTCTTGGTAAAAAAAATTATTTAATATTTTCAAGAATGACCTTAACACAGAAACTATGAGTGTGCTAATGAAAGTTGCTAATGATGTGAAATACATACATACACGCAAACACTAATATATATATATGTGCGGTGGGGGGAGGGAGCAGCCATGCCCATGCAGCCGCAGGGAAGCAGCCTCAGCTAGGAATTCAGTGCTAGCTTGGGGCTGGGAGGGAGGTGAGGAGGCAGAATCCTACAAGCCCTGCCCAGAGGCACTCTGGCACAGAGTCCAGGGGCTCAGGACAAGGGAGGGACACTGTGTGCTCCATCGGCCTAGCCAGGAATGTGGGATGTGCCACTGGCACCACCACTGCCCAGCAGCTTGTGAGCTCCACTGCCCCTGCGTTGCCCTGCCTGGGGTGTGCCCCTGCACCCCACACTGTAGACAAAGCCCAAGGACCACCAAGTGCCACCAATGCCAACAAGTGGGGGTGAGTATGCCTCTGCTGGCTGCCTACAGCTGCTAACTGCCTGACAAATGACAGGGTTGCAGGGGAGGCATTTGCCTGAGCCAATCCGGTGAGGCGCAGCCACCCTGGTGCATTTGGCTGCCCTCAGAAACCTCTGGGAGGCATGCAGGAGCACCCCTGTGACCCAGCACAGACATTTGCCTGTCTCTCCCCAACTGAAGAGCAAACATGAGCTCCGTTTGCTCCTGATCCAATCTATGCATCTAAGAGAAACCTGCGTAGACTGGATCAATTCTACCTCAGACTTTTTGAATGCCTGTTCTTAGCCAAAGAGTCTAAGAATTTATTATACCAAATGTTGTCTGGCAAATTGATAAGAGAATTTCATTAAGGTTAAAATGATAATTTCTTGAAACACAACAATTCTAAAAAGGATCGTGCATTTTATTTTAGTCTCATGCATTACTAATTATAGGACAGTATTTCTCTTTACTGGCCTAATCATAAAGGGGAAATGCCCACTAGAGTTTAAAAAGGATGCAAGTAGTTATAGTTACCGCACTTATAAGTTAGGTAAAATTAAAATAATAGCACTAACAAATGAGGTTTGGCATGTGCATGTGTATTTTCTTTCAGTTTTGTTTCCTTGCTTGTTTTGTTTTCAGCACCCAGACGTCTGCCTTCTTTAAAATATGTGACCAAATATATCATTGTTCATAACTTTAAACTAATTTGCTACGCGGTTGATCCCACACCACTAAAAACAATGACTGGAGAGTTATTAACAATGACTACCATGAGAACAGGATCAAACCCTATTAAAGTATCATGATCCACGTTGATGATTCAGTATCAGTAAACACATTACACACACAAAAATACTAAGAGCTAGTATGAAGAAGATTCAGGAAACAAACACAATACCACATATTCACTTTGGAAAGCTATTTTCTACTTCAGCAATACATAAGGGAAAACAAGTCACAATTTGTACTAAGCAGCCAGTAACAAAAAAAGTCAAGTCTCAAGAGAAAAATCTTGCTTCTCATTGCACTAGTGCTCTGCACAGTACAGTGTGGGGAGAGGGGAAGGGGCACGGGGAGGGAGACAAAATTATCTTTAAACCACTGTTAGGCTCCTCTGTTCCTTGTGGCATCTACTGCTCTCTTTCATCATGACTGCTCTAAGTTATGCTGGCTTGTACAGTTGGTTAACTAGCTAGTTTACTGCAACAGCTGCTTTTACATTTATGCAGTTCTGCCTCATTTTTACTTTGTGTTCAGCCTTCTGTTCATTACATCGGCCCATGTGCTCTTGTCTTAGGGAGTAAGCTCACCAGAGGCAGAGGATATCCTTTTCCCAGGTATGCATCTAAAGAGAAGGCAGGGTAGATTTGCACAATATAAACTAATTAAATCCAAGATGCATATGCTTTTGTAAACAGTATCTTACTTTAGAGCCCAGTACACTGAGGCCTTGATCCACAACTAGGCACTACCACAATACAAGCAAATAAATAACAGTAATAAAAATAAATATGTGCACTTTTGGCTGTGGAGCAACTGAGCGTATGCCATTGCTACTCCAAGCATGCCCTAGAGCAGGGGTGGCCAACCTGTGGCATGGGTGTCATGAGTGGCACAGGCAGCCTTTGTGTGGGGTACACAAGCAGACTGGGGAGGGGACAGGCAACATAGTGACAGATAGGGCAGGAAGCAGAAAGTAAAGCAGCAGATAGGCAGGGAGTGAAGGGGAAGCAGATGGAAG
>NW_005841835.1:5037340-5049149 GCF_000455745.1 Alligator sinensis
CAGGGAGAATAAAGCAGAAAAGGCAGAGGAAGGGCGCTCAGGCAGGGTATGAAACTAATTTGTGGCACACCTGCCAAAAAGGTTGGCTCCACTGTCCTAGAGCACCCTTAATCTGTGGAAATAGAGTCAAAAGATGGGTGTTGAGATAATTATGCCAGTCAGGATTCCCTCTTATTGGAGAATACCTAGCTATTCATTCAGAGAATCTGTAACCTTTTGTACCAACCAGTTGGGTACAGGAGGCCTTACTGAGGGCCAGGATAGCTTTTTATCTTTTTTTTCCATGTAGACTACTAAAGCTCTGGAGTTAATGCTTCAATATTACTAGCTTATTCAAGACTGACTAAATATTTAACCCAGAAATCTAGAAGTGCTATGAAATAAAAAAGGTCTGAATTTAGAGTAATTTAAAGATGAGATACAAGATACCAGCATGGAAGGGAGACTGGCAGGCACAACTATACTGAGGCATTGTCAGCCATACGCAAAGATATTTCTTGTCATTTGTATCCATTAACATTTAGAGCAGTTAATACACCTGCTGGCTCTTCATAAGTGCTAAATATTTTAAAACATGAAAAACTCATTTCCTACAAAATCACACTTATTCAGCTTTTTTCTGCCTCCTATCAAATATATAAATTATTCTTAACTATGGAAATCACATGCATATTTTTAATGAATGGCTGTGATATTTTTTCCTTTTTTTAAAAAATGCAAGTACTTTTGACATATAATTTGGCAGTTATAAAAGGAAATTATTAATGGATTGGCTAAATCTTGAGATACTTTAGAAAAGTAATGTATAAGCACAATACAATTTTGTCTGCTCCAACATATTCTCAGTCTAAAGCACTTGTGCAATTTTAATTTAAGGCTCCCTTGAGCAGGTCATGATTTACACAAAATTATGAGACATTTTGTAATGGATACAAATATCCACCAAGGACTAGTCTGAAAACAACAAACTATCATTTTTACTCAGTGTTGGATGCATGTCCAGTTTTTTGAAATTACAGTCAAGAGATAAGTCTATTATACATTGCACCACCTGGAAATATTTTATTTGCATGTATGTATTTGAAAATCTAAGTTTACTATTTAAAGCTAAATAAAGTTGCCTTGTGACACTCATATTGTATCTATTACATATTTCACTTCAAAACCTCATCTCTCCTAAACCCTCTTCAGTGTGCTTGAAGTAGCACAGCAAAAGGAAAGGAATTTTCTATTTAACTAGAGCACTGACATTCTGTTACACAATTCGATCTTGTCTATTTACCTGCTCTTAAAAAACACAAGACACTAAACAAAAATGCTGAATGCATCTAGTTTCAGTGCCATAGGTGTCTGAATGCATCTGTAGCTTCCCTCTCACTCATCAGTGTAATTGTTGTCATGTTATTCCATTTTTTGATTAGTCTAGTCCGCCAAGCTCAAAGCTTTTTCTGGCCAAACGTTCTTCTGCTAGTTGTCATGGTGACTGAATTGTTAGAGAGGAGAAAGGCTCTGTTGTCTGTCATTGTTCTGTTGTGGTTTAGGTAATGCAGGAGGCATCACAAGTGAAGTGGATGGACCTTTTTTGCTCTACATCATTTCAGAGTATTGAAAATCTCACATAAAAAAGGAGCAAATAGGCCCCGACCAAAGAAATAACCAAGTTCTTTTTGAAAGAAAGTGCACATTATTATAAAGAGGTAAAATAGCACTAATGACTAGCTGAGTAATCTAAGAAAAATGCTATAGAATATTATATTTATTACTAGAACAATTGCTACAATTTGAATGTTACTATACAAAACTGGCCATTTTGCAATTTAGATTGAACGTACTTTTTAACTGCAGGTTCAGCATCAATTCTTTCAGGTTTATTACATGATTTAACTTTTGATTCTATTTAACTTAAAACACTACATCATAAGATGCGAGTTCAATATTTCATTCTTTTAAATATGACCTTCAAGTATGTTTATTTTGTTTTTAATAATACGCAATTGTTTCTTTTTATTACATCACAGTTAGAATACATAGTAACTTATTTATCTTTATTTATTTATTACCAGAGAGGGCTTATTTTTCCAGTCTTGATTACTTATAAATAATTTTTTAACTTTAGGCTTTACCCATATTTCTGTTTTGATACTCATTTCCTCTTAGCGGCATCTTGAAACTTTAAAAAAATAAGAAAAAACCCTGAAAAAGTTGTTTTAAAAGGTTTACCTGACTTAAATGGCTTGAATAACAAGACAATCACTCTAAAACATGATTACCATTTTCAGCACTAATTACTCTCCAAAAATTGCTCACAAACCTAACAAAAATCTCAACTGCAGTGAGATAACAAAATGAACTCATTTGAAAATACAGTGAAATTAGTTTGTGTTCAGATTCTTGGGCTCATACAATTAGGAAAGGAAGAGGTGAAGAATATTTTCCTATTGTTACTGCAGGAAAAATAACATTCAACAGAACCTGTCACTGGGTGTCACCAAAGTTCCATGAAAATACAGGTAAAACAGCACTAATTTAACAATAACACTTAAAGCAGGCAAGTAAAAATGACCATTTCAGATCATTCAACTTACCTTTAGAAATATAGGGCCACAAACTCACTTGATGCAATCAGGAATAGATTCGCTGTCTTCAGTGAAACTACACCTGTTTACACCTGCTGTGGACCTACTCACAGAATACAGTAGCTTTAAGTTGTTAAGCAACATGCACATATGTAGGAAGGACAGCACTGTGGTTGTGCAATAGTTTTCAGTAATATCAACGATTTGTGATACGAGAAAGAAGTTGTACAGAACTGATCCAGTGCTCATTGAAGTTGGGTCTTAATCTATCTCTCTCTCTCTCTCTCTCTCTCTCTCTCACTCAGTTCTACAGCTGTAAAAATGATGCTAATTATGAATCTTTTTTTTTTTTGGCTGAATCATCTCAACACACTAGGCTAGGATTGCCTCTCACTATGTGGCTTTTAGATGCTATTTAACAGAGATAATACAAAATAATATCAGAATATAGAAATTGTTTGAGTTTCAGAAGCTCAGCATTTCTGAATATGAGAACCTATGTGTTTCAGCTTCAGAACCCAAAAATTTAAGCAGCCAAAGTAATGAAAGATCAATTCCCTGTAGAAAACACTAACATGTTTTCCAATCATTTTCTAATGAATCCAACTAGGTACAAACATTAAATAATTAAACAGAAATATACTCCATTAATAACATACTTTGCTAACATGTATCCTGGGTAATGGAAGAGTATTTCCTCTTTCATGAAAATCAAGAGATTAATGCCAAAGCCCATTCTTCTTACAAAAGGCTCTCTATTACACCAGTAAAATTTTCGAAACCACCAAATTGTCGGAGGAACATAAGTCCCACTGACTGAGGCATTTAATTGGTATAGGCACTTCTGAAAATGCTACCCTTATAATATCTTATAATAGCTTCATAAAATAATTTCTATAATTTTTGTAAAATGTTAATAAAATATTATAACATTATATTGTAACCTTATCATTGCTTATTATATAGAAGATAATAAATTGGCAAGAGAATTTTTCAAAGACCATATAGAATTCCACAGCAGAGATATAATTACTGCTAAATCCTATAGGTTATTATTCTCTATAACATTCTATGAAATTACCCAACAGCACTATTGGTTTCACCTTTATTATATTCTGTTGGACTTTTCTACAAGGGATAGGAGCAGAGGCATTAAAATATAACAATCTCTGTTTTTGGAGTGCTTTAAAAATAAGTTTAATGCCTTCCCATTTGGAATGGATGATTGCTAGCATTTGAAAAAGGTACTTACTGCTTCATACACAATAAACATGCATTCTGTTTTTCTTTTATACTGCTAAATGATATAATACATAGCAAAAATATACAGAAATGGCAATCAAAACAGACACACTTAAAGAAGTGTAGTACCAGCACTTCCTAATTTGTATTTTATTTCTCACATCAGAAATGCTATGAGCATTCACCAGTGCTGAATATGCATTCTTGATTCCTCTTGGTTCAGTGTTACAGCAAACTAATAGATACATACATGTATTAAATTAAGGGGAATCAATGGACATCAAATTCCCTTCATCTGCTAACTCTCCCCTTGCCTGCATGGTTTGGGAGAGCAGTGCTCCCCCACCACTCCCCTTTCTCTTCAGCTGGTGCAGTGAGAGCTCCCTCTCCTGTTTCAGCCTACTTTAACCACTGTGTACAGATTAATATTTCTACCTTGCTTTAATTAATTTCTCCCCGCCTAAAAAAAGCATATCTGATCCTTTTCAGGTGCAAAGCTTATTTCATCTCATCCTCTCCTTTAGTCAATTAACGATTTGGAAACAAAAAAATAAGACTTCTACATGTCCAAAATTAGAACGACAGGGGTAAAGAGGATGAGTAGTGACTCCTCCTGGAAGGGGATTCGGGAAGATAATCAAGCCACTTGGCATTAGCAAACATCTCTACCATTCATTCTGGGAAATATTTGCCTGTAGCTCACCCCTTCATACTTGTATTTGAAACATGCTATGAAAGAAAGACGGAAGTCATAAAGTTAAAATACTCATACATGTTTATATTCACACGTTGCACTTCAAAGATCAGCCTTCACATATTTCCCAAAGTAGGGGTGTCCTTCAAGCAAAGATATTAATACTAATTTTGTTTTATTTCTTTTTAAGGAGGCTTTTATCTCCACCTGATTCTATGATGGGAGGGGAGTCTCATGCGCTCTGACACTGGACTGATAAATGTGAGCACCTTAGCTCAATTAAGAACTTTAAAATACTAGATAAAAAATAGATATTATACATTTACCAGATACCCTAAGAAATGCATTTTAGAAGCCTCTCTTTTGCCAAATAACCCCTTGTTTGGATGGTTAAATAACATCTATATTCTTGTCCAGACAAATGACTTGGGAAATGTTGGAGTTGGAGTTACTGGCTCAATATTTCTTCTGCATCTAAAACAGGACATGAATTTAAGAATCAAAAGTGCCAGCATGCTGATGGGTATATGCTGGCAGAGAGACTGTCTCAAACTTCCCCCACAGGTAATGGGGCTGGTAGTCCCAGCCTGGCCTGGCAGGCAACAGCATTATCTGTGCCCAGCCCTGCCCTTGTCAGAGTGTTTCTGTGGCCCAAATCCTGGTGGCCAGGGGCAGGGACAGGCTCTGATAGCAGTCATCACAGCATAGTGGGTGAGCACCTGAGCCCAGGACCAATTGGGTGCTTGGATGTTCTGGGTCTGCATTAGAGTCCAGCTTGTGGCCAGCGGAGGGAGGGTCATGCCCTAGAGCAGACCGTGATAGCGGCAAAGCCCCCAGGGCAAATGCAGCTCTGCTGGCAAAGCTCCCTCTGCTGCGTTTACCTGATAGTTTAACCACATTGAAACAGGCATCGGGCACATCCTTGGTGTATCAGTAGCTATGGACTATGACAGTTAGGGGTACGGCCTCTGAAATTTCCTGGACCTCAAATGCTGAAGGCATTCTGAGCAGAACGGGGGAACGCCCTGGTCATACCCTGTTCATTCCCTCTTTCAGCATCCACTCTCTGTCACTGTGTAACATAAAAGATTGGGCAAGATGGACCCATGGTCTGACCCAGTAAATGGCAGTTTTTATATTCTTACGTTTTTATGTTCCTAAGATTAATAAAACACTGCTTTGGCCTAGAAGCCTATCTATCTGTGGTGCAAAACTAGAAACAATGAGAGGCCATAACTAGACTGAGATTCATTCTAATAAGATCTGCATGGGCAGGTAGTATTGGACCATGTATTTGGACAGAATATGCTTTTGTGGGAAGAATGAGATAAATTACTTAAATCATTATCCATGGTCTTGTTTGCTTTTTGAAGAAATAAGAGAAAAAATAAATCTCGCTGTTAATGGGAAACATTAAATACTGAACTAATGAAGAAAAACAATCTGGCTTCTTTCTAATCCTTCGAAGCCTGTCTTGTACTCCTTAGGTGTATTTGCACTGTTGCACAAAGAATAAGGGCCAAAATCAAATAGAATTATCTTGCTTTGTTTTACTGCTCACTGCTTCATTTTACCTTTTCTTTTATAGCATCATATATTCTGTTCTGTTCTAATTTTGTGTAAAAAATGGACAATCTTACTGAATCCTTTTAGTAAAAATGTATCACTTATAGTCATATATGATTTGTTGTTTATTTTATTGCACTGGTTTGGTGAAAGCTGTAATATATTGCAACTTCATTTTAAGTGACTTTCCTGTGTTCCACCCAGAAATGTTTAAACTTTTTACATTTTAGAAGCTGCTAAATACCTCTCTAATTAAGACTCTGTATACTTCTTGAACTGTGAAAAACATAAAAGGTATCTTACAAAGAAAGGGCTAGTATATTCTGAAATGCACGCTGATGCTATCTGTGTGTGAGAACTCCCTTTTGGATGACTCCTTTCCCAATTATACATACAAATAGAAGGCTCCCTGAAATTTTTTCTTGATTTTCACATCGGTATCAAAGCATGCCATTTGCACAGCCTTGACAAGTGTCCCTCACTTTGTAGTCAAATGTATATTTAAAAAATAAAAACTGCTAAGATTCTATAGGCTCATTTATCACTGAACAATTTCAGAAACTTAAAGCCTGATTCTGCTTTCATTTACTACCAAGAAAGAGTGACCATTCTGAAGTCAAGGGAGTTGAAACCAAACTTAAGGTCAGTTTGCCATTTTATCCAAAATGGAACTGCTGCTACATTTTATTGTTACTTGATTTATTCAGTTTAATTATCTCTGCCTTTGTGTTTCTGATTAGACCCTGAGTTGGTGTCCAAAATGACCTGCCTTTTTTGAAGTTTGGTATTATTCCTAACTGAGTAACATAACCATCAACCCAACCTTGCTCTCTGATCTTGACTATTCATAGGGCTTTTCCCAAGGGACTAATTCCCTAGTAGCTACTCTAACCTCCCTATGCGTTGCAGTACCTGATTACCCATAGAATTTCAATGCAGAGTTCTAACATGTATTTATAGAGCATGTCTATAGAGTCCTACATGTCATTTGACTGAAGTTAAAACAAAAAAAAAAGAAATTATGTCATGATTATAAGTTTATTGTAGCTTTTGAAAAGAATTGCTTCTATTTTACCTTCATTTGCCTCAACTAAATAATAAAGTGTATGGAACCAAATTGCTGCTGTGATTTCATAATCCTGCCTGAGGACTGAAGTGCTGTCCATGACCCTGAATTTAAATCCTACAAGCTATTTGTACTTTTTCTTAATGCCATTAGGTAGCCCAAAACATTATGAATTTGATAAACAAAGCCAAAGATGGCTGAAAGAGATTTAAAAAAATGAATGTGTGTATAAATGTTTGCATCAAATAGGAGCAGGGACAATGTCTAAAGTATATAGTTCTTTTAGAAGAATGGAATTTTGATTAAAAAGGTGTACATTTCAATATAATGAAATCAAATCCTGTTCTTTAGAACTTGGGCTCTTTCTAAGGAAAATGAAAAGGCTAGTGCTGAAGTTTAGGCATGGAAAAACTGAAAAAAAATTACTATATCAGGTGGAATCTCAGCAAATTAGAGGCATTATTACAATGTGTTAGGAATTTCCGGTTGTCTCTCTCTTTTAGAATTGTGTCATGTGGAACAGTATGGAAAATAGAACTACATTAGCTAAACTACTATAATCCTTTCAACTCTGAAAGAACACAAGAAATTGATAAGCAGAGCAGGCTGAGTCAGGTTGTGTATAAGAAACATCCAAGTAATGCCTAGGTGCTTTAGGACAGTATGTTCATGTTGATGACTTAGTAGCTTGGCTCTTCCTTCTGATTCAGTAACGAACCAATGGGTCAGGCAAAAATTACCCTTTCAGCAGCATATTGCCTGAAATATGAAGCAAGTGTCCAGGCCAAAGATTTCATGTTTCTCATTCTAACAGTAGTGAGGTTGATTAATCAGACACCAGCTCACAAAAATTACCCCTATAATTTTAACTATGTAAGATATTTTCTAGTCCTAAGATGTTGCAAAAACTTTACTGTGTACAGTTAAACAGTTGCCTCATTTCACCACAGAAGTGGCTGCATTTCTCTTTCCTATGTGGTAAATAAATTATCTGAATGAATCCATTATAAATTTCTTGTTTTAAAAAAATATATATCGGTGAGTCAAACTTTGTTTTAGAAATACTTATCTGGCACTTTTGCAATACTACATGCTTGGCTGGCAAACGCAGCCTCCCCTCAAAGAAAATATTTCACTGGAAAGTCAATATCTGTAGTTGACTGAAAGAAACATAGCGGTTTCAAAGAAAAGAGTAAAAGCCTCTGTCTCAGACCTCATTTCATGCTTTTTTTGTTTTCGCTGAGCATATTTTAGGGACTAATCAGCCTTATAAAAGGTACCACTGTTAATCTACTGTTTGTCTTGGTCTTCACTGCAGCTGCTTAAGAGATAGGGAGCAAACAAAACCAGAATTAAGGTCATTCCATTTAAATCCTTCAGAAAGGAAGACAAGGACTAAATTATTGCTGAGAATTACATGGAGGAAAAACCCAGGATAAGATAACTATTGTTTATTATTTGCCAGACCCACAGTGGCACTGCATTTACATATTTGTAAAGGGATTACATTAACATTTTATGAGATTAATTGGTAGCATAGGGAGATTCTCTGATATACTGTCGACACAGCTTGAAAGTGCATTCCAATATTCTTAAAGACCTAATACAGATAATGTGGAACATCTAAAACCTGGTAAGCATTTTGGAATGCATGATTGTTTGATGCAACTCTTCCGAAACATATAATTCAGGCCTAGAATATAAAGGATTTCTAGTTCCATCTAATTTAATGTTAGTATTTGAGAAAATAGTTGTTCTTTATAGGTCTCATATAGTGAGATTAAATTTTATCATACTTCACAAGTCTGAATACAGTAAGATTAGAGTAAAGATTATAATGGATGATATTGCCTGCCTGCACTAAAAAGACTTAAATCTGCAAATGTATCTAAGATTGAAGGACAGATACCACAAAATACCAATGTTATGCTAATACATGTAATAGGCAATCCTTTTCTAGTGGTCAGTAAGTATGTCACTAACATGAGCAGAAGAGCTTTTGGCCATCTAAAAGTCACAAGGTTTTCCTTCAGACAGGGACTATTCTATAAATAAATCATGTTTTTAGTGTGATCCTCATTGTGAAAACATGCTTCTTTTAGAGCCACAGTAATACCACTTCAAGAAGGAAATGCTATGTGAAGAGAGGATCTTGGACCTCTCTCCCACTTTAAAATAAAGTACATTGGCTCCACAGTATCTTCAGTCCCCAGGAGCCTAAGGGCTAAGAAGCACAAGTCTGTTTCAGAACTCAGATCTTCGAAGTAGTAGGGGCATATCTTAAGTCTGTACCACCACACTAGCTCAAACTTATGTTAGACTGGTCAGAAAAACTCACATGAAATTAAATTTTGGGGGAAAATAGTGTGAATTTATAAATTGCTAACTTTTCTGATTAGCTCTATAAATAACCATTTTCTTAACATATCTGAATCACTTTCAGGAAATGCCTGGTTAAATGTTCACACCACTCTGATTTGTTCTAGTTAAAATTATGTGTTCTCTGTCTCAGGAGAGCTGGGGGGATGGTGCTGGGTGCGGACTCAGGATTTCTCTGATCTATGATGCTTAACTGCTGGGACTGGGTGTAGGGGAGTGGGAATATCTGTGTTGGGTTTGAACAGTTGTCCTAGACTTAGGTGGGAGGCAGTACAGATAAGCCCTAGTGAGATACAGTAACACACACTAAGTTTGTATATTTTTGTAAGCAACAATGTGTCTTGTATGTTGAACTACCTGAAACGAATCTGCTTAATAAATTATCTAATTTATTTTATTTATGTAATCTAATAAATTACTAGATTTCTGGGTATCACATAGGTTTGTCTTCTGGATGAGAACATGTTAACCATTAGGGGTGTGCAAAATGGACCCTATTTGATTTGGATTCAGATTCAGCCTGAATAGGGGACAGTGATTCAATTAATTGATTGGATCACTGTCCCCGATTCGATTCAGCCGAATCCAAATCTGAAGATTTGATGCTGATTCAGAGAATCAGTGATTCAGACATAGATACAGTTTTAAATGTTTTTTCTACATACCTCAAGGTACCAGGCACGGCTCATGAACACTGTGAGCCCCCCAGAGGAGCAGGGGGGGGGGGGGAGGCTGGGCACATGCTCTGTGGTGAACCCAGAAGTAGATCTGAAGTACTTCCAGTCCACTTCCAGGTCACCAGGGAGTGTGCTGGCCCCCCCACCCATGTCCCCCCATGCCTTCCTGGCTCAGCAATCAGCCATGAGGAGACCGCAGGTGCCCTCCAGACCCAGGAGGCATCAGTCACTGAGCCAAAAGGGTGGGAGGGGGGGACATGCGCTTTCCAGTGGACCCCAAAGTAGACTGGAAGTGCTTTTGGTCTACTTCTGGGTCTGCTGCCGAGCGCACTGGGGACCCCTCACACTCCTGGGACCCAATCCTGGTATGTGGGGGACAGAAGGGAGTCATACCAATTCCTGGGACCCAACACTGGTGCACAGGGGTGGGAGGGTGTAGTGCTAGCCCCATAGAACCCAATTCTATTTCTAGCACACACAGGGCAGGGAAGGGGCTATGCTGGGACCCAGGGCCAGATCTAGCCTGCAGATGGCCTGCTCTGGTGTATACATGGGTTCTGTGCCACGTATCTGGCCTGTGGGGCTAAAAATTTTCTACACTGCTGGTGTAGACAATATCCTTCAGAGGCACAGCACAGAATCTCTTTCAACTCCTCTTCACCCTACCTAATTGTTTTGCATAAACACCTCATCAGTGCTGCTCTGTATCTTGTGCCTCTTAAATCTGGTCTGGTGTTCTCATTGATGCATACTTTGCTGGAAATACAGTACAGTAGAAGCTGGATAAATTACAGGGTTAGGTTCCTTAACCCTCTGTGTATACTTCCTTCCAGGATTTTGCAGAGATGCAGCAAATAACTGGACAGGACTACTAAGGCATTCTAGCTTTTTGCTGAGGCTGTTCTTCTAAAGGGTACTGCTGATCTGATCAGCTGTGTGGGCCTGCTGATGAGCCCAATCTAAGTAAAGAAGCAGCACCCTTTGTAGTAAAAGCCACAGCCAGTAGGCCTGTGCGAAGCGGCTAGTATTTGCTTTGGATTCAGATTCAGCCGATTCAAGGGCCAGGCCCATCCCCCACCCCTCTTTTGACCCAGCAATGGCTGCCCCAGCTTCTGGCACATGTTAAAAAAAAAACAACCCAGCTCAGCGGGTGCTGCCAGGTGGGGGGCAATCCTCACTGCCCCTGCTGCATGTGGGGGCTCTGCATGAGCCCCCTGACACCCACCTCGCTCTCCCAGCCCCGCCATGGGTGCCCCGCCCAGACCACCTCCGACCCTTTAAGGAGAAAAAACCCCAAAACCTCCCTGGACTCACTGCTCCTGCCAGCAGGGGGCAATCCCCACTGCCCCCCCATTGCCCCACACCATGTGGGGGGCTTTGTATGAGCCCCTGAAACCCAGAGGCCACTGCAGGAGCAGTGAGTCCCAGGCTTTTCTTGGCTTTTTTTTTCCTTAAAGGGCTGGAGCTGGCCTGGGCGGGGCAGCTGTGGGGGGGCTGAGGGAGTGAGGGGAGGGGGTTGGGGGCTCCTGGAGAGCCCCCCCATGCAGTGTGGGGCAGTGGGGTGCAGCAGGGACTGTTCCCTGCCCGGCAGCACCCAGTGAGTGGGGCT
>NW_005841835.1:5049159-5075684 GCF_000455745.1 Alligator sinensis
GCCGGGAGGGCTGGCAGGGGTCCCCCCATAACCCCCCAGCCCTCCCTCCCCTGCCCCTAGAACTTACCAGTTGTAGTCAGCTCCTTGCTGCAGCCACTGGGGACTGCCTGAATCATCAAAGCTCTCCGAAGCTCTCTGAATCTTTTCCGAAGATTTGGAGAGCTTTGAATTGATTTGGACCTTTAAATTGGTCTCCTGATTCAATTTGGATTCAGAGATTCGGCCACCGAATTGAGCCGAATCTCCTCCGAATCAAATCACCACCTGAAGCTTCACACAGCCCTACTGAGCAGCTCATCCTTAATTCAGCAACCCACAGCAGATTTAAGTAGCTAATGAATTATCCAAATATGAATGCTCTGAGTTCTACTGTACATATTTACTTTGCTATCAGTATGGTATAATGGGAGGAGACCATATCCATAACAGACACTGAAATCACTCAGACAGAAATTTCTTCTGTACACTAGTGTAGACCTCATTTACTGTTGCCCTATACCATTTATACTAGTGCAAGTGGGTATAAAATGCTACCTTTTCTATTGAAAAAAATAGAAGCCATTTTAGGTACAGCTGCATCTCTTGCTCTTTTCAGTTTTATGTAACTGCTATTATTGTATGCAATAAATAATCTTATGTTGCTCACATGGTATTCACTCCTCTCTTTTGTTCGAACCACTTTTGATTTTACATTATAAGATAACTAAGAGTCAAGAGAGAAGGTTATAATGTTGGTTTCTAAGAGTCAATGTGAATGTAGTATTTGTACTCCTGACTTGTTTTTTATCACACAATAAAAAGCATAGAAGCCAAGTACTTTGTTACATGAGTAGAAAATACTCAAGACCTTAATTTTAACCCTTGAAATGTTATATAAGAGTCACACTATAATCTGTAGAGTGCCTTAATTTATTGAACATGGTGATCCCTATAGTTGTTTTCTAGTAAAGAACTATGATCAAAATGGTAGTAGATTGGTTCTCAATCCTTTTAGACTTTTAACTGACTTTGTTGCATACTATTTTGTTTAAGGTGTAGTATTGCGCCATCACTGTTGTAACTTAAGTATTGTTAAAACTTTTAAAGAAAATATGTTAACATTTTAATTTTGATTCATTAAACCACTACAGATTAATAATACTTTAAATAAGCATTCATTACAGTGGGTTATAGCTTTCATAAAGAGCCTTACAAAAAGTTTATTTTGTGGCCCCCCCATACTATACAATCTAAGGGCCTCAGAATCTTAAACTCATTTATTTTCACAGTAGAAAATGGCTTCTCTTTTCCCTGCCCAGCCCTTGAAGAATACTTTCAGCTTTTGGCAAGTTATCCGGTTTTTATAACTGTTGTAGGCATTGATAGCCCAGGAGACCTGGATTGTATCTGCTTGGGAAATAAAATTATGCTGGCCTGATTATTACATTGCCAGGGAGAGCTGGCTTGTCCTTATTTCACAAGTTGGTAGCTGTCGTTATCCACTCTTCCAGGACCTTTGAGGTCAGTATCCCAGTAAGCAGCAGCAAAAGCATATCTAGTAGAATTCCTCTTGGCACTGGTGAAGATGTGTCTTCAACCCTTTCATCATATTGAGTATGATCATATCCTCCAAGATTGGGACTGCCAGGAAACTGAAAAGGGGGTCATAAGCATAGCACCTGCATGCTGGGTGTCCCATGCCAGCCATGTCACATCTCTCTCCAGGCATGGAAAACAGAGGTGCCAGGCTCTCTTCCAAGTGTCTGGCCACCTATCCAGCATTTTCAGAGCCACAGAGTGACAGGATTTACCTTTTGCTACAGTCTCACTTGGGGTAGAGAAGAGGTTACAGCTGCTGCCCACCACTTCAGGTGACAGAGGAAGAGGAGCAAAGAGGAAATGCTGGAGGAGATGGCAGGTGCATTTAACTATTGTACAGGGAATGAGAGCCTGGAGGGAAAGAATTAAATATTACCAGGCCTGTTGCCTAAAGTTTGCCCAGCAAGGCATGGTTTATACAAGAAACTTGGCAGGAAGGATGGTCAAAAGGACAAGGGAACCTGTGGACATTAGGAAGGAGTATAAGGAGACAGTCTGGGGAAATATCTGGTTTGTACAGGAAACAGTGTGGGAAGAGTCAGAATGGATAATCTTGTGGACGCTCTGGACAAGTGGTGGCCTTTGTACACAAGGGACTGGATTTGATGGCCTGCAAGGCCTCTTCAAGCCCCGTATTCGAAGTTGACATATGTACTGATCTTCAGTCATGCCTTAAAATTAATTTACAAATCAGTTTGTCCATACTCTTAGAATTTATATGATATGTAATGAATCATAGCTTGAGATGTAGAGTTAATGTATAAAATACCATTACACAATCAAATCCTATCAATGAAAAATAATTTTGCTCACAGATTCATATCAATGTAAAAAAATAAATAAATGTTTACTATGTACATTGAATACAAAATTGTCCTCACTCATCCATTTTACGTAGTTCATTTAAGTTATGCAGACAATGCTATTCCATTTTTCTCAAAAACCTGAAAAAATAATTCCTGAGTTCTGGCCTGTGAAATATTCAGTTTCAGAAAAGAATGCACAGTATTTGTTTGTTAATGTGAAATGGCATGCAATTTACTAACTGCATAAAAGAACCCGCCCCCCCACACACATTCTCTATATTAAGGTCCAGTAGAACATTTGTAGTATCACATATAACTTTGACATCTATTATCAACGTAATTAACTATTTACTGTTCAAATTGTGGGGAAAGTATGTTAAGACTTCTTTTGTACTCTTATCGCTTTTTAAGGAGTATATTTATACACAAATTGCCTGGCATCTTTGTATCAAGTCTTTGATCTACTGCACTATCAGTTGTTGGCTCAGGTACAAGAGACTGTAGAATACACAAAGCTATCTGCTCTAGACTCCAGTTGAAAAAAGAAGGCTGTTTATACACAGCCACTCATTAGCTAAGTCAGTCAATATTTGCATGATGCAAGCAAAATGCCTTCTTTATGTTAGATTAATTATTTAATTTAACCAGTAAAAAACTTCCTTTTGAAGAGACTAATATTTAAAAATAAATTCCTCTTTATTTCTTTGGTCGTATCTATAGTAGGCTTATGACCCCTGTCTCCAGTCTTCTTTTTCTCCCTCAAATCTCTATTTGCTCAACTATAGTACAGTAGAAAGGCATGTAGACTTTTATGCTGTTTTATCTTTTATGGTTGGTATGTAAAGTGACTCATGATAAAATTATGATCTTGTTGCCACACAACATAATTTTTGACAACCTGACTGTACCTTAGTACTAGCTTTGGTGCTGCAGTGTTGACATATATTTAGAAATGTTGTACTGTTGCTGCATAATCTACACTTATCCAGAATGCTAGAACTTATTGACTTGTGTTCAGGCGTGGGGAAGCTGGATCAATGGAATTCCCTTTAGCAGGCCTACCTCTCCAGAGTCAGCTTCTCATATAAATGTACATACATATAAACATAGGTATATTTAGAATAAAGTAGGAGATGCACCTTTTGACCAGGTCTTTCCAATCATGATGTTCAATGGGACCTTCATGCTTGTCTTTCTCTTTTTGGAAACTTTTTGGCCAGTCATAAAATTATGGGCATAGGAGAAGAACTGTGTTCTGTCTCTTACTGTCTCATTTAATTTTACAAAGACAACTTTGGTGATGGGCACATTGTAAAAGCTCATAAAAATAAAAACAGTAAATAAAATAACTTCTGGTTTAGAGGTCTGAAATCATATTTCTACTTGCTCACAAGCAGCTTTCTAAAAATGCAGTGCTAACCTCTGAATCTTCATCAGCATTGTGCGGACTATTAAAGAAAATTTTGTTAAACAAAACTATCATCATAATTCTATCATCATATTCATATAGGAAATTATTGTTTGTGTACATGTGTGCTTTGTATAACACTTAGGTAGAGTTTGATCCTCAGTTTAAATCTAAGTTTGAATTCCCCTATACTTTAGAAATATGGCATTTGCTTTTTATTTTGTACTTATGTGCAAGATAGACAATTGTCCATGATGTAATGGATAGGTCTGATATCTAACCTCTTGAGGTCCCTACCAGACCTCTTTATCCATGACTACTTTTAAGTTAGGTTACGCATGCTAAGAGGATGTTGGTCAGTATTATTTGTTGTATTTTACTTGCAACTGTGATGGTCCAGGGAATATGTGAGATACAAAACTTGTGAGATTTTTAGTTTACTTTTATTGAACTAACTTTATAGTTGGGCTCAAAGTATCTATACCTCACTTAGCAAGATAGACTCACTTGATCAACTACATGCACATTTGTTCTACTTTTGCCTGAGTGTTTCAGAATGTGTCATTTTGGAGAGATCCTGGTACCATAAAAACATAATAAATTGATTTAGGTGAGGCAGTTGGCAGAGCAGGGTGGTACCCTTGGGCATCTTTATACATGCTCCGGGGTCTGGGGGAGGTGGGGGGGTGCATTTTAATTAGAGCAACTCTAAGAGCTCTCGTGGATTCAGTGGCTTCGCGCTTCAAAATGGCAGCTTTGATGAGCTTTAGTTAAAGTGCTGCTGCTGCCATTCTGAAGAGCAGGGACACTTAATACAGACATGAGGAGGCTGTTGGAGTGCAGTGCCATAGCAAGGGGGAGTGACCAGGGTGGCCACCCCAGGCGCCAAAATGAAGGGGTGCCAACAAGCACTGTCCAGCTGGGGTAGGGCACAGGACAGGTCTGCAAGCTGTTCATTTGGGGGGGCATGGGGATGGGGAAGGGCCATAGGTGGTGGAAGGCCAGGGCTAATGGTGTTCAGCCCCACAAATGCAGGGCAGTAAGTAGGGCCACCAGGCAGCCTGGTTGCAGGCTCCAGGCAGCTGCAGCAGGGGTGGAGAGGGGCGCACATACAGCCAGGTTCACAGCCCAGCATTCAGATCACTAGTTGCCCAGTAGCAGGGAAGGACAGGGAAGTACCAGTCTACTCTGTGAAGGGGAAGGGGCTTAGGGGGAGCAGATCACGTCCCCCACACGGAGGAAGAGAGTGGGACAGAGGTAGGGGAAGGGGCTGGGGTGAATAGAGCTCCGGCCGGGCTGGGTTGGGGGACAATCAGAGCTTGGGTGGCTTGTCCAGGAGCACAGGGGAGGGAGGATCTCCCACCACTGTGCACACCCCAGCTCCTTTAAGAGCCGCGTGACACCATGTGCCTTTTGCTGCTGGGCTGCACTGGACCCCCTGCCCGCCTGGTGGTGGGATGCACATGGTGTAGCACAGCTCTTGAGGCAGCCCCCAAATAATTAGCAGGCAATTAGTGGTGGCCCCACCACTCGCTGCTGATTAATGGAGGAGCCTCAGCAGCCCTGTCCCTCACCACTGATTGGCTGAGGGGCAAAAATCATATAATTAATAGCATATTTCATGGAAATATCATAAAATTACTATATTATTATAAATCTAAATATTACATTTAAATCTAAATCTTTGTATTCTGGTAAGCATTTTTGGGGGTTGAATCCATGGGAAATTGTGGCCAACACCATTTTTCATGGTGATTGCAGAGATCGCTACTTTTTGTGGTTTCCACAAAAATAATGAAACCATGATTTTAGTCCCTACCTAGTTGTAGCATCTGATGAAGTAGGTTGCTGCTTTTGAAAGCACCCAGCTCTCTGAAGCAGTTAGTCTGTAATGTCTTATGCTGCCCTACCTTCTTCCTGACTCCAAACTAACACATCTAACCACCTTTTTCACTTAGGTGTGAAAATCTGAGAATCACTGTTTTTTGTACAGTCTGTAGATAAAAACTAAAATCCTTTGCAAATTTCAACAGTGTTTTCTGATAATTTCTAAAGTGGTTCTCTGGGGGTTCCAGATATGAGTGTGACCTTCAGTATATTATATTTGCAGTCATTGTTTGAAAACAATCTTGCTTTCCTTAGTGAAAGTTTATTAGAGGGGCCAGGAGAAGATATGGTATGTTCCAAGAGAGATAGATAAGTGTGTGTGTCTCAAGTAAAGACAAACAATGTTTTTTTTGTGTGGGGAGTACTGAAGTAAAGAAATTTAGCATATAAAGCAAGATCTGTCTGTTTGGAGGTATTATGAAAGGGGAGAAAACTGGAATTGTTTTGCTTGATACTGTTTTGTTTTCTGTTCATGAGTAGAAACAGCAAAGATAATTATGGCAATGGTTTTAGTAATATTACTGATTTATTAAATCCTGTGGAACCCATGCCTCAGTGGTTTTGTATCTTTTAACATATAAATCTTCTTTACTACATACCAGAAGAGTTGTGCAAGCTGGGAAAATTTCTACAGCTTTTGATCAACTCCATGCACATTTGTTCTACTTTTTGTCTTATTGGCTTGTGCCTAAGATCTAAAAACACTATATAAAATGAACAGAGTAGAATTTTCAGAAGAAGGTAGATGACCAAAGAGGCACACATCCCATTAAAAGTCATTAGGATCAACTTGTGCTATTAAATTACCTAAGTCACTATGAAAATCTGATCCAGAAAGTTTACCACCATACAACTCAAGTGTTAAAAATGGAGTTCTAATGACCTACATCTATAGTGAGACTTGCAGTTTATTCTCATCAATTGTGTGTGTGTGATCTCTCTAGTCAAAATCTAGCTCTTTGACAGTACTGTCACCTGCTCCTGAAGTTTGAATTTCATAGTTCCAACAGAAGGTTAATGACAGTCATTGAATCACTTCTGGCAGAATCTTGTTTATAAGAGTCATCGGGTCAGATTGTTTGAATGTGGTTAATAGGGCTGTGTGAAGCTTCAGTCCTTGATTCCATTCAGTGGACATTCTGCCCGATTCAGTGGCTTAATCTCCAACTCTGAATTGAATCTGAAGACCCTTTAATCTCCCTGAATTGAATCGGAATCCTCCAAATTGATTTGGAAAGATTTGGCAACTCCTACATAGGCACAGCTTTAAATGTTTTTTCTACATACCTGTAGGTAGTAGGCGACTCATGAGTGCTGCAGTGCTGGGGCACATGGAGTGTCCCACAGAAGAGTACCACCTCCTCCCACACCCTTCACATTGGGATTGGGCCCTGGGGTCTATACTGCCCCCTCCTGGCCCTGCACACTGGGATCAAACAGTGGATCCAGAACGTAGGGCAGGGTTCCTCATGGGTCTGGAGATTTGACAGCAGAGGATTGGTACCACTGTGCCTCTGCTGCCAAATTTCCAGACCTCTGGAGAGTCCCATGGGCCAAATCTGTCCCACGGGCCAGAGGTTGATCACCTCTGGTCTACAGTAGCATGACTGTAGTACAGGTAGGCATACCCATGATAATTGTTACCTAACTAGCATGTATAATAATGGAAGGGCAGAAGTCACAGCATGAGCTTCAATGCAGGCTAACCACCGGAGTATGTCCCAGGATTCCTGGAGTGCTTATACTTTAGCTCATGCTGCAGCCCATGCTGCTATACCTTCACTGCTGGTTTTATCTGTGCTAGTTAGATTAAAGCTATATAAGTATGCCAACCCACGCTACAGTCACACCTTTGGTTATAATGGAGACATACCCTAAGTTACAGCACCCTCCCTTATCATGTAGCCCATGGCACTGCATGCCCACTCCTCTCAGCCACACTCAAGACTCCTGGCATGTTCCCTATGCCAGCACTGCTGAGGTCTGTGTTCAGTAGAGGAGAAATCTCCCCCAGTGATATGTTTGGCTTTTAGGGCCTCTTCACATTTTTATTTTTCATCTTAAAGGATTAGGTTAAGGGTAAAGTTCAATATATATATATATATAAAGTCAGATCTAACAGGATTTTTTTTCCTTGCCTGTCTGATTTATTGAAACTGTATACGTTACTATCCTTCTTAGAATTCCAGACTCAAGGTTAGATCCAAAAGATGTCTAACAGGACTTAGATAGAAGTGCCAAAGTCACAATAAAGGATCCAGATTGACCTCATTTTAGCAGATGCAGAATTACATAGGTGCTTAAATTCATTATGCACCTAGACTAGCTACTATGCACATTCAGAAGTGATATAGACCAGCCATCTAGGTCTCTACTTCCTTGGTAAGTACTCTAACCATCTGACTATTGTGCAAAATGTCATGGCCACCACCCATAGTCAAAAGTAAAACTGGCCATGCATGCTGTACTTTGTTCTAAACTGAATCACACTAAAAGCAGGCACATCCCTACCTAAACCATCACAAAGATGCTTCAAGACTTCAAAAAATGAAGATTCAGCAACTTCTCCAGGTATTCTACTCCATTGTTTAATTATCCTCAGGCTGAGGAAGCTTTTCCTAATGCAGTAAAAGCTTTGTTATTTGGCATGAGTGAGGTAAGCGCGGGGGGGTGCTGGTTATCTAAAAATTCTGGTTATCTGAGACTTACACCTATCAAGGAAGGCAGGAGCGCAGAGCAGCCACCCCCACTGGGAAGAGCCTAGTGGTGCCCCAGCCCCAGCTCACAGTGGCAGCCCAACCTGCCCTGCGCAGATTGCTTTCCCCTCCCCCCATCCCTTCCCCCATGAACTCTCTTGCCTGGAGGGGTGCGTGTGCATATGCGCACATACACTTAGCTCCCCCCTCCCTTTCTTTCCTCCTGTCGTCTATGCAGACATCAACTACAAGGGCTCATGGCAGCTCCTCTATCAGCAGCGTCACTAAGTAATGTAAACAAAGAAATACTTGATGACAGATAGACTCAGCAAAGAGTCCAGTTGCTAAAGTGAGGATTTGTATTGGGGGATATTGGAAATTCCAGTTAATAGAGTATTCTGGTTAGTAAAAAGCCAGTTAACACAGGTTTTACTGTACTAGGAATTTTTTTCCAAATATCTAACCTGAATGACTCTTGTGATTTCATTCTCTTACTTCTTTTCTTTCCCATTTGGATACTGAGAACAATCAATCATCATCTTCAGGAGCTCATGAATGAAACAAAAAACAAAGAATGGACCATGGAACAATCTCTCAAATATTTGGGATAGAAATAACTTTTAAAGATCAAACAAACCATCATGCAAAGAATGATGACCATTGGTTTGAATATTTCATGAGGCTCACTTAGCTTCCAAATATAAGATTGTAGAAATGAATACCTGGGTAATATTTGTGATGTTATGTACCTTTGGAAGGAAGGTTATGTCACTAAGGAAATATACAGTCTTACAGCACAAATATGTAGGGACAAGATCAGGAAAGCATGTTCTTGGATAATAGGTAAAGTCCCATACTGGAGAAGGGTTAACATAGTGCTCATTTTCAAGAAGGTGAAAGAAGAAGACCTGGGGAATTATACAACCACCAGTTTAATTTCAATTCCATTAAAAGTTACTGAGCAAATTATAAACCAGTCAGCTTATAAATATCTACAAAATGAGGGAATGATAACTAGCAACCAACATGAATTTGTTAGGAACAAATCATAACAGAAGAACTTCATTTCTTTCCCACCTCCCTTGCAGATAAGTAATCAATTTGATGGGTGAGAAGAATGTATCTGGAATTCAGCAAAACTATTGATGTAGTTCCAAAGGCTCTTCTCATAAGTTGGAGAAACGTTGGCTAGACAGAACCATTTTTAGGAGGCTGTGAAACTGGTTGAACAACTGCAAGGAAAGAGTAACTATACATTGATTGATGCCAGGCTGGCAAGTGGATTTCCACAGGAAACTGTTCTGGTCCTGTGCTATTTAATATTTTTATTAATGACTTGGATGCAAGGATAGAGAATATGCTGATTATATTTGTAAAATGTATGAAACATGGAGGGACTGGAAAGAGATGAAAATTTTGAAAATGGAATAGTCATCTGCTTCACATACATATACAATACAACACAAATGATAGGAGCGAGATTTTCCAAGTAGTTCCTTTAAAAAATAACTTAGTTTTGGAGAATGCAATCCATGACTGTATTTCCATCCCACATATTACTTGTATGATGGGGCATCCTCAAGTATGGATGTTCTCTAAATAGTCATTAGTTATACATTTAATAGCACTCCATGCAGAAGAGACAAGTCATACCTCATTTTCATCACACACTGTCAGACAACATGTGTCAAGGCAAGTATCAGCAATCAGGAGAACAAGGCAAATGTCAGCAGACTGTAACAGTATGTGCATCTGGCACCTATCATTAATCTGGCACCAATAAATCATAGAGAGAGATACAAAAAAAGCAGATAAGAGACACCCTTTAAAAATCAAGACTATTAAACTAACCCTGCAGAATTGGGAAAGATCATTTTTGACATTACTATGACTATCCATGAATTGCTAGTGGCTCTAGTTCTGGAGTATTTATATAATTTTATTCTCTGAAAATTACATACCTCTTTTCAATTTTCCTGGAAAATTAAGAAAAGAACTAATCAAAGATCATTAAAAAAAATTGAGCCAGACACTGATATCAATTTTTAAATTTCTAATCAGAATGAAAATGCTCTGGTTTTATCTGTAAAGCATGCCAACACAATAAACTGCTTAAACATTTTATATACGTATTCTAAAAGTAAAATACTAAAAATATCTTATTTTTTTATATTTACATGTCCAATTCAACCCTAGATAACCACTAAAAAACACATTCCGATTGCAATCCAGTTACGATGCAAACCAAGCACAAAAGCCTTCTAATGATCTTTGATTAGTTCTTTATTAAATTCATCAAGGGAGCAAAGAAAATTTAATAATCTTCACCATTTGTCATCCTTCTGATTACAGTTTTGATTAGAACTTTCAGCTTTTATTTTCTTCTTTTCTATCCATTGCTATTACTGTAATACTGCTTCTATCCTCTAGTTTAAGCAGCAGCATGATAGAGCGTACAGAACAAATGTGTAATTCTTGATATGCATTCAGCTAGAGGTGTTAAGGGCAGAGAAAAGCTAAATGAAAATATGGGCTTTTAACATATTTAAGAAATCTCTAACTTAAAAACACACATAAGCCTAAATGAAATGCCCCACACATTTATATTATCAAATGAACAATATAGGTAATAAGGACCTGTGAAATGATGGCCTAACTAATCAGTTATATTAAAAGTTAATAAAAGGGAAATACATTGAAAATTAAAATAATTTAAAATTTTAAAAGGGCATTCACATTTTTCAGAAATGTGAATAATTTAATTTATGCTTGTTACATTCAATTTATGATTCACTTCATTTGAATACAGGAAATTAATAAAATACTAATGGAAAAGTATTGTACCAGAAGCTATTAATGATTGCCACAAAAGGAAGACTATAACAGAGAAAAATAATACAGTGCTGATAAACTCTGTTTTTCCAAATATACCTAAATCTCTGCATTTGTATCTCATTAAGCAGATCATATGAGAACTCAAATTCCTTTTTACAAACATCTAATTACAGAAGTTTTTGAGATTTTCAGAAATAACCCACATTTTCCATACTAAATTCATACTGTTACCAGATTGTCACTTAGCAAAATTCCTTATTTGTTTTGATAGCGCTGAACACAGTTAATAAAAGTATTATCCTTAAGTGTGATTTAGATGGGATTAAATAACTGAAATCCATAATTCCATTCCCAAATTCCTCTCTGAGCTACTGCTGGACTCTGCAGGCACCCCAGTTTTTCACATTAACACTTCCAGACACCTAATAAAAGTTCTGCTTTTGAGCATGTTAGGAGGTACATTCACCTTGATGAGGCTGATCATCCCAGTCACTCTCATGCTGAGATCTTATCAGAATACACAAACTAAGTGTTTCTCTACCTTCTCCTGAAGGGGTTGATCCAGTAGGCATATCACTGAGCTACCAGATAAAAGGCAAAAAGAACTGATTTTAGGAGGGTTTTAGTGGAAATAAAGCAGCAGTGCAATGAACACAATGACACTGATGTATCTTTAAAAAAAAAACAAAAGAACAACCCTTGCTCTAGTTTGAAAAGAAATGACTTACTGTCTACCTGCAGGAGAGGAAGGAGCATTATACAAATCACTCCAATGAGTACACTGTTGCTGTGTATTAAGTTGATGCTGTTCATACATTCACTCAGGGAGTAGATACCTGGACTGAGATGCTGAGCACCAGATTAGAAAGATGTTAAAGAATCCTGTGATACGTAGCCTATTGCCACAGCACAGGCTGCTATTGCTACAACACCATTCTGGTACCGCCTTGTAAACCAGAGCCCAAAGATAGTGTCCCACTTGCCCACCCTTAGTTAACACTACTGCCAGAGGAGGTATTTAGTGACTGCCAGAGGCATATGTGGTAGGTAGGGTTCGAGCCCTGGGCACTGGGCAGCTATGGTTTCTGGCTGGTGTCCCGAACCCGGGGGGTAGAACCAGGGGAGCACTAGGGTCCCTGCAGCTGTGGGTTCCAGCTGAGTGGTGAAGTGGAAGAAGCCAGGATGGTTCTAGGGTCCCAGTAGCTATGTGGGAAGGTGTCCTACAACCAAGGAGTTAAGCCTCTCATCTGCCCCCCACAGGCACAATCAAATGCCATGCTGAGTGAAGATATAAAACTCTTTATTCAGCAGTGGGATAGGATCATGGGCACCTCCCTGCCTTTATCCCTGGCTCCTTCCCCTGCCTGGCACAGCCAGACCCTGTAGCTGCCAGAAAAAAAAAAAAGCATTGCTGCCTCCGTTCAGGCACCCTCTACTCCTATTCCAGTACCTTGTCTCTTCAGTAAATACCCAGGGGTTGTGCCTCCCTCGCCCACCCCTCATTACACTATTGGTGATTGCAGACATTTTGGGTAGGGAACAGAACCAGTGATATTTTGCAATTTTAAGAACGACCCATAGATGTTTGTTTGAAACTGATGCTAACAAGGTCATTAACCATCCGGAAAAGGAATGACTCCCTTTTCAGGCTCTCTTGTACTCCCTTTTGTTCTCATCTTCTGGTTGCTGTTGTCCCTATTTCTATCCTCCTCCCTTCTGAGGGGCACTATCCCAACCTATAATGTGCTAACAGTGTGTACATCATAAGAGGATATTGTTCTTCAGTAACTATTTAGTCTTTGGGACTACTTAACATAAACTGTTCTATGCCTGCAGTTAAGTGCTTGCAAAAATGATACCAAATTTGTATAATCCCACTTAAAAACACTGTGGCTTGATTGTATCTAGTATCTGAGCAAGCTCATTTAAAGCTACTTCGGGTATCTCTGCACTACATTGCAATCTACAGCACAAATTTATCCAAAGACATCAGCATTCTTACAGTAAGTGGGGCTGTAAAAATGTTAAAATCTTTATTAAGGTTGTACACAAAAAACAGAAAAAGCCAGAAGTAAGGCTGCCCCCTTGTACACATGATTATGCAGTCTTTACTTACATGATAATATAGTATTTTGCCACAGAACCCTATCTCATTCAGTACACAGAACAGAAAATGTAATATGTTTTCTCCTTGTTTCCCCAATGTATGGCCTCATTCAGTGAACACAATTGAGTTCTGCTGTGAGGACCTCTTTATTTATGTCTTCATGGGTCTCTTCCTATGCCACTCACTATAGTATCTGAGTTACCTCAGATATCTTAATTAATTTATCTTCATAGAAACCCTTTGAAATGAAAAGGTACTATTATCTTAGTTCACAGATGGGAAACTGAGGCTCAGAGAGTCTACAACTGAAAGTTTCCACTAATTTGGAACATCTATTTTGATATGCTTTCAGAGTACTTGGCATTATGTAGTCAAGCCATATCTAGAGAGTTCTGCATCTGGGGCAGCTGCAGCCCATGGGGTAACAGCTGCAGCTATGCAGCAGTGACCTGGCTAGCAGTAGGGTGGCTTGTTTTGTGCCCCCTCCCATCCTTGCCTTCAAAACCAGCACCTAGAGCTGGTCCCCAATCACATCCCCTCCATTGGTTATGCTACCGTTATTTTGCACTTTGTATGTTCCAAGTACAGCTCGTGCTGACCTTGGTTGCAGCTGTGGGTGCTTAGTAGGGCTGTGTGAAGCTTCGGGTGCTGATTTGATTTGGAAGAGATTCGGCCCAATTTGGTGGCTGAATCTCTGAATCCAAACCAAATCAGGAGACCAATTAAAAGGTCTGAATTAATTTGAAGGTCTCCAAATTGATTTGGAAAAGATTCAGAGAGCTTTAGCTATTCAAGCAGTACCTGCTGGCTGCTGCAGGGAGCTGGACCTGGACTCCATGCTGGTAAGTAGGGGGCGGGGGAGGGGAGGCTGGAGAAGGGAGGAAGGGACCATGGGGAGACCTGTCAGGCCCCATCCCCTGCCTGCTCCCCCAGCCTCTGAGTACCCCGACCCCTGTCTGCTCTCCCAGCCCCACCCCCATGGCTGCCCCTCCTGCCCCAGCTCCTGGCCCTTTAAAAAAAATTAAAAGCCCTGACTCAGCAGCTGCTGCAACAACCTTGGGCTTCTGGGGGCTCATGGCAGAGCCCCCACATAGCACGAGGCAGTGAGGGGCAGCAGAGATCACCCTGCCCACCTAGCAGGAACTGGTGATCCGGGACATTTAAAAAAAAAAAAAAAAAAGAGCCAGGAGCGGGGGCTGGGTGGGGCAGCCATGGGAGGACGGGGCTGGGAGAATAGGTGTGGGTCAGGGAACTCATGGCAGAGCTCCTCATACAGTGTGGGGTAATGGGGGGCAGCAGGGATTGCCTCGCTAACCTGGCAGCAGCTGGTGAGTGGGGGCTTTTTATTTATTTATTTATTTTTTTAAAGAGCTGGGAGCTGAGGCCAGGAGGGGCAGCCATTGAGAGTGGCTAGGGGATGGGTCCTGTGTGATTCAGAGATTCAGTTGATTCAGCAGCAGCCGAATCTCTGAATCAGATTTGGCCGAATCAATTTGGAACAGTGATTCAAATCATCAGATCAAGTCACTGTCCCTTGAATGGACCAAATCCAAATCTAAAGCAAATACTAGCCACTTTTACACAAGCCTAGTCCTTAGCATATCCATATATCTGGGTATCAAGCTGGTCACTAGAGCTGTACAAAGTTTTGGGTGCTGATTTGATTCGAATCAGATTCAGCCTGATTCGGTGGCCAAATCTGAATCGAATCAGGGGACCAATTAAAAGGTCCAGATTGATTTGGAAAAGATTCAGAGAGCTTCAGTGATTTGGGCAATCCCCACTGGTGCAGCAGGGAGCTGGACTCAGACTCTATGCTGGTAAGTAGGGGGCAGGGGAGGGGAGGCTGGAGGAGCAGGAAGAGGACCATGGGGGGACCCCTGCCAGGCTCCATCCCCTGCCTGTTCCTCCAGCCCCGTTGAACACCCTTCAACCCCTGCCCACTCTCCCAGCCCCCACCCCCATGGCTACCCTGCCCGGCTCCAGCTCCCCGTTGCTTAAAAAAAAAAAAAAAAAAAAAAGAGCACTCACTCAACAGTTGCTGCCAGGCACGGGGGTGATCCCCACTGTCCCCAACTCCCCCACACCACATGAGGAATTCTGCAATGAGCCCTCCAAGCCCCAACCACTCTCCTGGCCCCCGCCCCATGGCTGCCCCACCTGCCCCAGCTTCCAGCCCTTTAAAAAAAAAAAAAGCCTCAGACTCACCAGATGCTGAGGCAGCCTCAGGGCTTCTGAGGGCTCATGGAAGAGCCCCCCATGCAGCATTGAGCAGTGGGGGGCAGTGGGGTTCACCCCCCCCCTCACCAGGCAGGGGGCCGGGGGGGTGGATTTTTTTTTTTTTTTTTTAAAGGGGGGGGATCTGGGGCAGGCAGGGCAGCCATGGGAGGAGCTGGGAGAGTGGGTAGGGGTCAGGGAGCTTATGACAAAGCCCCCCACACTGCAGGATAGTGGGGGGCAGTGGGGATTACCTCCCTGCCTGACAGCAGCCGGTGAGTGGGGTTTTTTGTTGTTTTTTTTTCAAAAAGCCAGGAGCTGATGCCGGGCGCAGATGGGAGAGTGGGCGGGGGGTGGGGCTTGTATGATTCAGAGATTCATCTGATTCAGCAACAGCCAAATCTTGGAATCAGATTTGGCTGAATCGATTCAGAACAGTGATTCGAATCACCAAATCGAATCACTGTCCCCTGAATTGGCCAAATCCAAAGCAAATACTAGCCGCTTCACACAGGTCTACTGATCACTAATAAAATGAAGAACACTTTATTAGTGTCCTCCAGAATACTTCAACACACAATCTGCACACAACTGATGGGCCTGGACTGGAGTACACGTGCCCTGTAATCACTGATAATCTAGTTCCAGCTACTGGTCACATGAATGAAGACAAAACTAGATCAGGAAGCCCAACAACTGAATGACAGACTACCTGGTTTCCTAAGAATTACACAGAAAAACTTTTGTTACTGTTTTCAAACTATAATTAAACTAACAGGAAGAAAGTTGTGAGGATCAAAGCAGAGAGAACTTCTAAGAACAGATAGTACTGTATGTTTATCTTAGTGGTAACATTTCTGCCTACAGGTTTCCCTCACTTTATGCAGGTTCTGTACATGCAAATTTGACCTTATGCAATAACCCTTTTTATACCAAAAATTTGTTATATGCGAGGTAAATTCACTCTTATGTGATTAGTGTGCTGGAAGCCCACAGTCAGCTGCTTTGTGCAGTGCATTGTGGGAGTGATGACCAAAATATAGTCTCCTGTGTGGGTCTGTGCTCCTTGCTCATTGTCTGTGACACGTGTTTCTGTAGTTGTCATCTGTATTATGATAGTGCCCTGTGCTTGTGTGCACTGTCTGCTGTTGGCGAGTATAAAAACTGTCTTGTGGAAGTGGTAGAAATGGGTCTGGGGATCAGTACAGTCAAGGTCTTGGAAAGTATCCCTATTTGTTACATTGTAAAATGAGTTCCCTTTATGCAGATTCAAGTTATGCACCATTTTCTAGGAATGCATGTACAGCATAAAGCAAGGGAAACCTGTATATGATCAAGGTTTAGCAAAGTTATAAACAACTGAAAATAGGATCTTAGAATGGGAAGTGCCAGACAATCTTTGTAAGAGGCAGCACTACCAGCCATCATTAGAATAACAAGAAGACCTTTCCTAA
Organism: Alligator sinensis; assembly: GCF_000455745.1. Classification (NCBI taxonomy): domain Eukaryota; kingdom Metazoa; phylum Chordata; order Crocodylia; family Alligatoridae; genus Alligator; species Alligator sinensis. The sequence continues at coordinate 5,066,148 of NW_005841835.1, forward strand.
TGATACTCAGTGCAATCTGAGTACCCTTATTCCAGTTTTACCCATCTGAGACTTCGATGTAATCAAAAACTGATCAATCATTAATTAACACTTTGTAATTGCAAACATACTTTCTGTAAAGAGATAGATGGGTATTCTTTTGTTTTGTGTTAATTATGTTTATTATACATCTCTAACCTGTTGTTGCCCTTACATTTAAATACAGTCATTTTTATATGAAATCTTAGACTCCATTACCAGTTTATAGTTTTGTCAAAAATTACAATTGTGTGTCTTTTTGTGTTTGTTTCATATAATGTCATTATAGAAACAAATCTACCAAAACTAAATCCTTATTGTTGAGATCATAATTAGGCTTGTTGAAGCTCACCAGAACGTTAACCACTGGGTGTTTTTTTTAAATCTTAACATTTTAGGGTACTTAAAGCAAGCATTTTTCCTACTGAACTGGAAGGAAGATTCCAATTAAGTACTTACTTTCCTTTCTCTTCCCAGCAGATAGTTTGCAATTTCCTAAATACCTAAAACAATTATGTGATGTCTTAAATGGGAAATGTTAGACTAGATCTTTTCCTGAGGAGAGTGATGGATTCGTCCTGAGGAAATACTAATTTTTTTACTCTACCCTTGACTTAATGGGGGAAGAGCAGTAAGGAAAGGGAAGTAAGGAAAAGGAGAGGAGATTGGTTTTAGGGAGTGTTATTTGCAAAAAATACACATACATTTGTAGCATCTCAGATTCATACTGGGTTAGTGACACAGGACATTAGAAACCACCGTTTTTAGAGAACAGAACATTTTTTTCAATCACTATTAAAAATGATATTCATCTTCACCTATTAGTGGGGCAGAGGTTGCAAAAAAATGTAGTAGAACTGCTAATAGCATTGAGAAGAAGTCAAAGTTGTACCCCTTCTAACTGCTCTTTATTAGAAAATGATTTACCCTATGTAAAATAGGGTAATTTCAAAATGAGAATGAAATTAATCAAATTGTTAGGACAAAAAGTATTGAAATAACTTGATGGTTGGCATAGCTAGTTTTCAGATCAGATCTCTTTTTCATAGGCACTTGTTATAACAGGCAGAGGGTTAACCCTCTCAGCGATGGAGCTAATCAACCCTTGAAAGTCACTTCATTCAGCAGAATGGAATACTGTATTTTATCATCTTTTGTCCATTTCTAGGACATTTCTTTGGAGCAATGGCATTTAGACTGTCCATTTTTATCTTATCAACTTTCCATTTTATGGAATTTAAATTTTTTTTCTCTGAAGTGTCCTAGTCATAATTTCAGATAGAAGAATATTACTTCATGTTACCATCTTCATAGCTGCTACCACTGAGACCGATTCTATGAATGTATAGCAATAAATAATATACCAAAAAAGCTCTTTAGTGATTAATAAAATCTAAGCTCATAATTAATTACAAGGCACAATATTTCCAGCCCATAAATTGTGCCTCTGCTTTATAAGATTTCAAGTTGTTTCCAAGGTTCAGTTCTCTGCCCCATAGAAGTAATATATGAAATTTCATATTTTTTAATATGTTGCTACTTGTTGACCTGCTGTACCATTATTGACACTTCTGGACAGCCTGTTTACTTTCCATCCAGTGTTTGCAAGACAAATTTGGTCCTGGCCTTGGTCAGGATTTTGTTCCATTGAAATGTTAACAGGCTCACAGGGCACACACAAGAAAACGTAACTTGAAAAGACTAGGCATGAGAGACAATTTTGTTTGGATGGACATCTCAGGCCCGATTCTGTAAGAGAGCAGTTTATTAGAGTGAAGAGAAGGAGAAACAACACTGGGGAAGAAATATTCCCTAATTTCCTCTAATTATCCTCTAATTTGGAACTGGCAATGTTGTTAGTTTGTTTGTTGTCGGGGGGGAGGGGGTTACTGTCATCAGTGTAGAAGCAAACTGCTTCTGAGGTAAATTAAATTGGCATAGTAAAGGTGTTAGTGGACTTGGAGATTTCAGCACTTTTGTTTTTCCGCACCCAAACAGTCTCTAATCATAAGTGTCATCTATCAAAATGGGATTGCCATAAATTATAGGGATCACAGACCAGTCCATCTGACCTTGATACATGCAGCAGGTCCTCAAGGAATCTACTGTGAAGCATCTACAGGAGAACAAGGTAATCAGGAGCAACCAGCACAGATTCATTAAAAGCAAGTCATGGCTGACCAACTTCATTTCCCTCTATGATAATGTGACTGGCTCTGTGGATGTGGGGACAGCAGTGGATGTGATTTTAGCAAGGCTTTTGACACTGTCTTCCATGATATTCTCATTAACAAGCTAAGGAAATACAGACAAGATAACAGTAGATAAGGTGGATATGTTGTGCTTAACGAGTAGTCAACAGTGGCTCAATCCTAGGGAAGAGGTTTTTAAGTAGGGTTTCTCAGGGGTCTGTTCCAGCTCTGATATTGTTTAATATTTTCATTAATGATTAGTATGATGGGATCAAGTGCACACTTAGCAAATTTGTGGATGACACCAAGCTGGGTGGAGTTATAGACACTCTGGAGGGTAGAGCTAGGGTCCAGAATGACCTAAATAGATTGGAGAAATGGTCTGAAACTGACCCAGTAAGACTGAACTTGTCCTTGTTTAAAGCCCTGCACTTGGAATGGAATAATTGCATGTATAAATACAGACTGGGGAATGACTGTCTCGAGGCTGTGTTCAATACCATAACAAAGGTGCTGCCAGCAACACTGGCACTGAGAGCCCTTGCATGGGGGGGAGGAGGGGGCATCAAATCAAACAGAAGTAATGATGTAGTAGTGTATAGGAGGTACTCTGTATAGTACCTGCACTGGGCGTCAAATCCCCTGGCTACAGCTCTGGCTGTGGTACTGCAGAGAAACACAAGGGGTTACAGTAGATAATAAGGATCATAAGGAAAAACTTCTTTACGGTTTGTGTGTCCAGAGTATGGAAAAGACTCCCCCGAGAGGAGATACAGTCACCTTCCCTGGAGATCTTCAAAAAGACAACTGGATGCACACCTTGCTGGGGTCATGTGATCTCTGCAGTCTTTCCTGCCTTAGACCAGGGGGGCTGGACCTGATGATCCTAGGAGGTCTCTTCCAGCCCCTAACTTCTATGAATCTATAAGCTGAATATAAACTAACATTATGCTCTTATTGCAAAAAAGGTCAACAGTATACTGGGTTGTATTAACAGGAATGTAAGTTACAAATCAAGGGAAGTGAGTCTTCCATTCTCTTCAGCAATGGTGAGGCCTCACATGGAGTTCAGTATCCAATTTTGGGCATCACACATCAAGAAGGATGTGGACAGTTTGGAAAGAATCCAGCAGAAAGCAATCAAAATTATTATTGGCCTGGGGAGCAGGCATGGGGACTTATGAAGAAAGACTGAATGACCTAGGGTTATTTAGTCAGGAGAAGAGAAGACTGAGGGAGAGTTTTGATAACAGTCTTCAAATATCTCAAAGGAGATGGGCAGACAAGGTTCCTTGGGTGAATTTGATATCTTTTATTAGACCAACCCAAATGGTTGGAGAATGGTTATTAAGCAAGCTTTCGGGTTCAAAAACCCTTTGTCAGGGTTTTTGAACCCGAAAGCTTGCTTAATAACCATTCTCCAACCATTTGGGTTGGTCTAATAAAAGATATCAAATTCACTCAAAGGAGATGGGCTTTTTTACTTTGGACAAAGAGGACAAAACTGGGGGCAATGGACACAAGCTTCAGCAATGAAAATTGAAGCTGGAGATTAGAAGGAACTTTGAGGTTGGACAAGCATTGGAAATGGCTACCTACAGAAGTTGTAAAATTCCATCCCTGGAAATTTTCAAGAGCAGGTTTAACAGATATATGGCCAGGATGGTTTACTCAAAGATGCTCCTGTCTTGAGCAGGGGGTTGGAATAGATGACTTTTAGAGGTTCTGTCCATCCCTATTTTGCAATGGTCCTATGAACCTTCCCAAAATTCTTCCCATCTACCAGTGCATATTTTTTGCTACTAGTAGCAATCAACCATGTTCCAACTGAATCTAAAAGGCTCAAACTAGTGCAGGTGAAGCACTCCAGCTTCTGTAGCCAGTGGCACGCAAGGGAGTTACATAGCCAGAATTCATGTCCAGTGATCTCTGATGGTTCAGCCCAAATGGCCAGGGACCCAGTCCCTGGCGATTTAGCTAGGGAAGATCTAGAGCTAATACCTTGGGAAGCAGAGCAATACACTTTTATCACTCTACCACCATGACTTACACCATAATGTAACGTAATGTAATGTAATGTAGAGGTCAAATGCAAAGAAGTTGGCAGCCAAATCTGGACCATGGGGCTTCTTGTGGTCTTGATCCAAAGTTTGGGGCTTTTACCATGGCTGCCAGTGCCACTGTGTCGGTAATGTGTCAAATTATTGTCGCCGCTCACTTATCACCACCCTGCCATAGGCTTGAATGCTGAACAGTGATTGGAAACTGGAAATTTGGCAGCAGGTAAGTGCAGAGGAGCATCTCCCGAGTGCTCCAGCACAGGGGCTCTAGGATCCACAGTGAGAAGTGGGCAGCAGTGGATTGTCTGGCCAGAGAGAAGCCCCATGGACCGCATGACCCACCATCCATAGGCTGTATATTTAACACCCCTAATATAAACAATATCAAACTATACTTCTGATCAGATTCCAAGCACAGTTATACTTCTCACTATGGAAGAAGATGTTTAAGAAGATACTGCAGCTTTTTTTCCTTTCACAAACTGAATTTGTTTGTTTCGCCAAATTAATGTTTTCTCTATAAGAGAGAGAGCTGTTCTTTTTTTAATTATTTGGGGCTTAGAGACTATGATGATTAGTGCTTAAGAAATAATTTACAGTGATTGGCAATTTAAGCATCTCTTTGTATTCAAAATATTGATAAGTGTTATAATAATCTTTTTAGACTTTATACTCATGGTTTGAATAAAGTGAAACATGTCAATAAGAAATGCATGGGCATTTTTAACTTGTTTCCATGGTATGTTCGGTCTGTTTAAAGACTGCACCACTTCTATCACACTTGCTTGAACTAAACCTAATGCATGTGTCATGCATTGGTTGGTGAAACTGTATTTCATTTCTCTATCTAAACCAGGGGCAGGCAATTATTTCGGGTGGAGGACTGCTTACTGAGTTTTGGCAAACTGTTGAGGGCTGCATGGGTAGCCCCACCCCTTGATAGGTGCCCCTCCCCCTGACAGTCATCTTTTGCCCAGAAGTTCCACCCCCTAACCCCTGACCTTTGCCATCAGCAGTCCTTCCCCTTGCCCCCAGAAATAATCCTTTCACCAAGGGGTTTTGCCATCTCAGAACCAGAAAAATACCAGATTATATTCTAAAAAGTATACATCTACAACATTCATTAATTTGATTTCAAAAAACATTTTTGTCCTGATTTACATGGACATTTTATGTAGTGTACATAGAGGTGATTCACAATAGCTTAAAATTAAGTCTTACTCTTGCATATTGTGGGAGGGTGGGGGGCATGGGAGAATGGATATAGGGCTGTGGATGTGTGGGGGGTTTGTGAGGGTTAGGCATGGGGTGTGGAGTCAGGGAGCATGTGGATATTTGGGGTGTGGGTGGGTATGGGGTTTTTAGGGGGGCCTGTGTGTGGGGGGGAGGGTATCTGGGGTGCGTGAGGAGGTATGGGTATGGGAGTGTGGGGTGGTGTGGGTGCACGTGTATGGTGAAGTGTGCATGTGGGACTCACCCCACAAACACACACACACACACACACACACACACATACTCTGTCCCCACCCTCCACACACACACACACACACACACACACACACACACACACACACTGCCATTTCCCTGCTTTCCTGCTTGCTGCCTGCCACTCCAGCACCATGTGGTCCCCAGCTACATGGCTGGACTGCAGCACTCAGCAGGGGCCACCCAGCCCGGTCCCGAGGACTGGGGTGATCACCTGTGGTCGTCCCCTGGCCTTCCCCCCGCTCCCCCCCACTTCCCTAGCAGAGAGTGTCAGGAAAACAGCTCCAGGGTCCCAGACCAGAAGGCTCTGCTAGGCAGAGGCTTCTGGATCCTGCTGCAAAAGGAATCATAATGCATGCAAACACAGCTGTATATATTTCCTTGGTGACTGAATTTTACCATATTCTAAATGATTTCAGTGATTTCTACAAGCCCAGACTACGTGAAAACTCGCTTTCATCCTGATGAAGTTATTGCCACTTTTCCTACTTTTCCTTCTTCCCCAGCACTCCACAGAACCAGCTTAGGTATAATTAGACAAAGGCAACTGGGCAAGGGAGAGAGTGGAAGACTTGGGATATATAAGGTTCCAAGACCCAGGCCTGCTCCCAGAAAGGATGGCCCTCTCTTCTCCAGTCCTCATCATTTCAGCACTGCTGAACAAGCAAATAGTCCTGCAACCATTAATTCACAAATAGAAGGGGTCAGAAAGTACTTTTCCTGTGGAAAAAAACCTGACTTTTCACTGAAAAAGTCATATGCTGGGAAGTCAGAAAGATGCAAGGTCAAGCTTCATTTGGGCAGAGGCCTCAAACTCAGGTTTTCTGCCTGCTATTGAAAAATCCTAACAACTCAGCTACTGAGCTAAGACACGTGCGGAACATCCTCCTCCATCTAACACTCCTTGGTCATAGGTTCTGTAGAAGATAGTAGATTTGCACCTTACAGAGTAACCAAAGTATGCGTACATGCATGTGTGTACACACATACCCCTACTAATCAAAGTGTGTGTGTGTGTAGCACAAACTTTTGTGGGCTGAAGCTCAGTTCATAGATTTCTGGTCAGCTACATCCATGACCTAAACACACTTACACAGTCAGAATCAGTATGTATACAAAACCACGTAATGTCTGACCTGTGTGCAGCCTACTACACATGCTCAGTCTATGTGCTCCAGCTTACATGTCCATAGCACATAGAATTACAACATGTGTACGTGCCAGAAAGACCACTTACACATTTAGAAGGCTGCTATTTAGGCATACAAAAGGAAATAGAATTCTTCTCTATCTGGCTTTCCATGGGGGAGTCACAGAAAATACGGTGAAAGTTATAGGTGTCTCAGGTAGCACCAACTTACATTACCATCAATGAAAAAGGATTAAAGTACAGTAATTCAGCTTTCATCTACCATGGCATAAAAATGCACATTCACAGTTACCACACATCAGCTGCTTCAAATTTACCGCTACCAAATTTTATAATGAGGAACTAGCTAGTGTGCGCATGACCTGAGACCCTCCACAAATAGCCTTGGAAGGAAAATACATTCAATCATCCTGTGATTTTAGCAGCTCCTAGCACTTCAAACTGTCCCTACCCTCTCGTTAATAAAAGGTCCACTGCCTTATTCTCACACTCCAGTTCTATGAGTTGCTCATAGACTCATGAGCAACAAACAAAGGAATGTGACTCAGGTGTATTCATTTAATATTACAATGTATTAGCCAAAATCTGTTCGCATAAAACCTAGTATTAATTGTTTTCAATAAGGGACAAATTCACAAACCAAAGAGAAAGAAATACTCAAATGTATTTTGCTAAGAATAATTCCTGCCTCTGCTAAAAATTATTCCACCCTCTATGCCATAATATACTGTGTGGCTTTTTTGATGCCACTTCCTATGGTCAGGATATAAACTCTAGTCTTGCCCTCTAGACCACCATTTTCTCCTAAGATAACCTGATAGTTTTTCCCTGAAACATGCAGTAAGCAAGCCAAAAGTATTCAATATCTGTATTCGCCTACTTTTGATATTAATACATATGTGCGCAAACCAAAAAAAGAAAGAAAGCTTACCTAAAATACTACAATGGACAAGTGTCTAAACCAAGTAGTCAAGTCACTGTACTGCTAAAGCCCTCATCCTTTTATGGTTGTCACGGCGGAGTCCTGCAGGAGGGCCGTGATCTCCTCAAGGCCCCCTTCCCATGCCAAGTTGGCCCAAGGGCACCCTCAAATTCTCGCCCACCACGTCTTTGATGACACAATATAAGGGAGGCTGCCTTTTACGCCCTCTCGGTCACATCTTGCTGGTTACTCGGACCCCGTGGTTTTCCGGACTCTTCGTGGGTCCCGCTCTACAATGGGTGCTTCAGGGGCACCCTAGCCTTAGGGGCTATGCGTGGCTCCAACCACCCCTTTACCACGCCCCAAGCCTCGCAGCTGGAATAGACGTTGTTATGTCTGGGTCTACACCCCCTCTCTCACGCTTGGGCTCTCCGCGGCCCTGTCTCTCTCCACGCCCTCTCTCTGGTGCTCGGGCACTCCACAGTCCCGTCTCTCTCTCTCTCTTTGTGCCCTCTCTCCAGGGCCTTCTCAGTAATGCCACCTCCTTCCCTGGGGCTTCTCAACTGCCCCTTTCTGGGGCTGGGGTCTATGTACCCCAAATGCTGCACCCTCACTGGAGCTGGGGTCCCCACCCCACTGTGAGTCCCCTATGAGGCCTCCTCCAACCCCTAATAGCCTCACCCAAACCACCGGTGACAAACTGCAACACAAACACAAGCCCCTAGGCTACAACATAAACAGAAGCCGCCTGGCTATAATCATGCTCAAGCCTACCGGGGTTCTTCATCCCACAGCAGTGTCAGACGCTGCTCCTTCATCAGGCTTCTCTTCTCTTCTCTTCTCTTCTCTTCTCTTCTCTTCTCTTCTCTTCTCTTCTCTTCTCTTCTCTTCTCTTCTCTTCTCTTCTCTTCTCTTCTCTTCTCTTCTCTTCTCTTCTCTTCTCTTCTCTTCTCTTCTCTTCTCTTCTCTTCTCTTCTCTTCTCTTCTCTTCTCTTCTCTTCTCTTCTCTTCTCTTCTCTTCTCTTCTCTTCTCTTCTCTTCTCTTCTCTTCTCTTCTCTTCTCTTCTCTTCTCTTCTCTTCTCTTCTCTTCTCTTCTCTTCTCTTCTCTTCTCTTCTCTTCTCTTCTCTTCTCTTCTCTTCTCTTCTCTTCTCTTCTCTTCTCTTCTCTTTCCCTTGCAGTTTCCCCTCTTTAGGAGCAGGGCACCTCAGTGCTCTACGACAATGGTCTGTCATGTTTCTCATCCCCATCCAAGCCTCAAATGTAGTTCTGTCTAAAAATTAGATTGTAAATGTTTTAAGGAAGGGGGCACATATTTTAATATCTTATCTGAGACATCTAGCCTTATAATGAATTAAATATATTAAGTTGTACAAAACAAGATTTCAGTTCTTAGGAGTTAGAAATATACAACTCTTTTTAGATTCTGTGCATGATATTTATTGTGCTTGCTTGTTTTGCTTTGCTTTTCCTTCAGACTTAATTAGATTGGACCTGCCACTTTTTACTAGATTTAAACCCTCTGAATGCCTGCAGGCAGTTTCATTTAAGAATATATACTGTATTTACCTGAATCCAACATGATTTTGAATTTAAGACAACTCCCCAATAATTAGATTCCATATATGGAAAATTTATAAATTTGTTCTTATTGTCTAGTTACAGAACCTTATTATCAGAGGGTCATATTAAATTCAGTCTCCCCACTGCT
>NW_005841835.1:5075705-5084525 GCF_000455745.1 Alligator sinensis
GTGGCTAGGGCCCCCTTGCCCTTTTCTCTGTACCCCCTCCCCTCATTCTTACTCCTGGAGCCTTAGCATCCCTTCTTCATGGTGACTGCACTTCCTGACACCTGCCTTCCCTGTGCGTGGACCCCGGCACCCCTGGTTCCTGCCCCCTGCAGCCTCTACCCAGTGCCTGCCGCTTCATAGCTTCTGCCCCCACTGCCTGCTCCCCACAGCCTCTGCCCCCTTCCCTCCCCCCACCTTCCCTTACTGTCAGTCGAGTCTCTGGCTCCATTCCTTCCCGGGGCATGGAGCACATGGAAGGATGACCTTTGCCTGGCAATGCAGTGGCATGCTGGGGCTGGCCAGCAGGGGATGGAGTTTCTACATGCTCTGTGCCATGGAAGGGAATGGAGCTGGAGCCAGAGCTACACCTGACAGTAATGGGTGAAGGATGGGGCTTAGGCTGTGGGGTGGTCAGGAGGGGAGCCAAAGGCTGCAGAAAACAAGAAATAGGACAGGGGGCAAGTGGATGCTGTGACTCTGACTCTGACTTTGGCTCTGACTCTGGCCTCAGGCCTGGAGCCAGAGCTACCTTCCCCTCATCTCCACCTTCTACTCTAGTCAAAGTTGAGGCACCTTTTTCCCCATGCTGAATGGGGGGAAAAAAACTCATCTTGGATTTGAGTAAAGATGGTAATGTTTAAGTTAGAAATGTGTTTTAGACATTCCTTTTTCATGAAATCATACAAAAAAGGACCAGAAGGGACCTGTAAGATCATCAAGTCTGGTCCCCTGCCATGGGCAGGAGGAAGTAATGGGCTCAAACGAGCTCAAAAAGTGCTTGTCCAGCCTCCTCTTGAACACTGCTAGGGATGGCGACTGCACCACCTCTGCTGGAAGTGTGTTCCAAATTTTGGTTTCCTGCAAGGAAAAGAAGTTTTTCCATATGTCTAGCCTAAACTTTTCCCCGACTAGACCCATTGGTCCTCGTCCTCCCAGGAGGTGCTTTTCTGAAAAGTTGCTCTCCCAGACCCTGTTGTTCTCCTTTGACATATTTGTAGGTGGCTTAATAAGCAGTGGTCTCTTCATACCAGCAGTCTTCCTGTTGTCACATTTTTTGTGGCATCAAGGAGAGTTTTAAGGAAAGATCTGAAAGATAATAAAGTAGCTTTACAGATGTTTACAAGGAGCTCCTCCTAACCATGAGCAACATGGGAGAAAGCAAAAGGGTATTTGTTTGAAAAATTAACAAATGGGCAGTAGAAACTGGCGTCATCAGCTAGTCAGAGGTAGGATGTTACTCCACAACACATAATGAGAAATAAGCAGGGAAGTGACAGATCAGATATTATAGAGAAGTTGCGGGGGGGCGGCAATGGAGAAGTCCAAAGAGGGGTAAGATAGTCAAAGCAACAACTAGGAAAGTGATCTTTGCAGAGCCTTTTGGATGGATATAATAAATAGGGCAAAGGGGCATTTGTTAATACCAGAGGAAAAACATGCTGTAGTATTTTCATGGAGATGTGAAGAGGAGTTTTACAGGTCAGTGGATAAGAAAGGCTATATCTTTGAGATGCTATACAAAAGGAATCTGCAAGATTTAAACAGTCTTAAAGCATAGACTTAGAGAGAGGTCAAAGTCTAAGATAATATTCTGAGTGACAGACACAATGATGGTATTATTCCCAATGATGGAGAAGGGGATAAGTGGGCTGGAAAGAGGAGAATAAGGGCTCTGGTTTTTGGCATGTTGATCTGGAGCTGATTGTTAGATGTGCACAACTTGTATTCAGCAGCCAACTAATATGGGAAGATTTGATAGAACCTCTTGCTCTACCATATATTTTACCTTTCTGGAAACAAGAAGAGACAAATGAAAATTAGTTAGCATGAAAATAGATAAAAGATCAAAGTAGTGAAAAACTATAATCAGGGGGAGAAACAGTAACCATGGTTCATACTAAAAGACTGTGCTTGTTCTTCCATTCTTTCAGAAAATGTTTTTCAGTTATGAAGAAAATCCCCATTTAAATTGCTTAATTAAATTTCAAACTTTCGTACAGAAATATTAAAAACTGAACTTAAGTTATTCTTAGTTTCACAAATGGTTCATACTGCCATTAGCTTGAGAAGCCATATGAAGGGAGAAATGGATTTTATTTATTCTTAACCTTCTACATCTAATCACAAATTGTGTTACTTTAAAGGCCAAGTCAAGTCTTTTGCACTATAATGAGTGTAATGATAAATAATGGTACTTATGTGCAATAAATTATGCCTTGCCCATCAGCAAAGCCTTTCTGCATAGATGTTTGCTTTCTGGAATTTCATAATAAATTAGAAGTAATCTGTGGACTGGATGTAAAATTAACTTAAGCGGGTAGACTAACTGTGGCATTCACTAGGACTTGCTGTGTAATAACTAGTTTAATGAAACATACTTTACTAAAGCATAATTATGAAAATAGTATGGATTAACTTAGGTTTTCAAGTCAGAATGTCCATAGCTAGGATCACATGATAATGAAAGACAAGGGAACTTGTTAACATCAAACTTTTAATATGGCTATATATAACTTATATGGATCTATTGTAATTTCTTTGCTCTCTGTTTTTGTTGCAGACTTAATAGGCATATGTCCACAAAACTGCTTCTTTTCTTTGATATATTACACATCTTTTCCTTAATATCTAGTCCCAACAAAATACAATAAAATCTATGCTTTTGCACTTGAGGTTTTATATAATTGTATTCCACTGTGCTATGCATTCTTTGCCATGCCCATATGCATGTACAAATTGATAGTTTATCATTGTACAATAATGACTGATGTTTGAAATGAGATCTGGGGACATTTTGCAACTCTCCTATAATATCTGTGAAATAGCACTTTGTGTAAACCATCTTGAATATATCAGTGAAATCCTGGCTCGGCTGAAGTCACTGAGAATCTTGGCATTGATTCCAGTGCATACAGGAGTTTACTCATGTGTTTAAGCAGTAAATAAAATGTAATGACATTTATCTCTACCCATGTAACAATTTTTGCAGTGAATCAGACCAGGGAAAGCATGGTTATTTTTACATTAGCCATAAGAACATCCAAAAGCTATACTTCTAGAAACAGAGAGCAAGCTAGTAACTTCTAATTACTCTTACCTGCAGGCCACAGGGCACATTTACACATCCATTAATGCACCGTAGTTACAGCACATTAAGTTTAGTACTTGGTTAACCAAGTACTACTGAATCAATGCACAGTAACTCTCACTGCTGCGCAGTAGTGCTGGTGCATGGGTTTTTAGTGGCATGTACTGCACAGCAGCCTAATACTACTGCACAGTAGTGTATTAGCACAGTTTTTGCCTGGCACACTACTGCAGTGTTATTAGGCTAGTGCACAGTTAGCATCTTATGTAGACATGCCCACAGAGTACTTCTGTAAATGTTTTAAATTGCTACAGTTAGATGTACATGCTCTATTCTCTTTACTTTGACCACAGAACCCAACTAGTGTCTTCTCAAATCATTACATAGAATAAATGCAGCCATTTGCCACTTTAAGTCTATATTCAAGAAGATTTAGGTCACATGAACATAGACCGGGAGCAGCATGTATAGCCATTCACCAGTGCCAGGAGCTGCATAGGGAACCCAGTGTAAGTAACACAGTGTGGGGGAGAGGCAGGCAGGAAGAGCAAACAGGTTTTGTGGGCAGGAAGTTGGCAGTTCCAGGTGGGGGGTTGGCAATATCGGAGAGAGCTGGCAGGTCTGGGGGGGCAGAGGTGTTGTCCATCTGGGGATGTGATTGGTGGTGGGTAGGAAGAGCACAGCCCCAGGACTGGTGCAAGTGATTGGGCTTTCCCAGCCCTAAGGATGTACTCCAAACCAAACTGATGTTCAGCAGATCGCGTTGGCCTGTTTCTGATCTAAGTTCACCTTCTTAGATGAACTAAATTAGATTGGACCTCCCACTTCTTACTTGATTTAACCCCTCTGAATGCCTGCACAGATGGGCATTTAGATTAACATAACCCTCGTCAGTTTAATCTAAACGTTACAGGTGTACATACCCATAGTCTGATTTTCAGGTCCTTACCTTTGCAAAATTATGAACAGAGATGCTTATATACAGAATTAGGTGTCCAGTGCATGGCTTAGGGAAATTTGACTGCTAATACTTTCCTGCTCTCTAACATTACATTGGAATGATGTTTCTGAAAGAACAATTCAGTACATTAGCCCTCAAATATAAAAGAATACACTTTACGCATTGAAATTAGTCACTTAAAGTAGCACTTCAACAAAACATTGTCCAGACTGACCTTGTAATTATGTCACATCTAGTGTGTACTGATTTACATACTGTAAGATTTCCACATGTAATTGAAGCTATTAAATTGAATCCAGAGGCTCTGGTCCACCCACTATATCTAACAGATTCAAGAGAATATAAACCTAATAAAATACATCTCAGGAGAACATGCTGCTGGATTGAGAACCTTGTTTTTTCTCCCCGTGAAGGAGTGCTACTACTGGACTAAACAAACAGCTCAGCTGGCTTCTGCTAGCAGAGACTCTTCAATTCTAAATCTAATTTATCTTTAATATACAGTAATAGTATATAATAGTAACAAATAGTATAAAATATATAAATAAGTACTAAAGTATATATTATATATAATCATATGTATTATATATAAAAACGTGTTATGCATCACATTACATATAAGAATATATAAAATATAATGTAACATAATATATAATAATATGCATCTATATATAAATGCATGTATATATAATATGCATAATGTAATAGTATGTGATATGTAATGTAATAATATATAATAATACAGCATATAATATGCATATAATATAATATACAAATGTATAATTGCATATAATAGGAATATATCATTTATGGATAAGCTGGAAAAAAGTGATCTATTTTGATGGCGTAATCTTGTTTTTTCAAAATGTGATCTACACCTTATCACAGCATTTCTGCTAGAGAACTTAGCTAATTCTTACAAATGATGGATCTAGCCATATTTTCATTAACAAATTACTCATAAATTGGCATGAGTTTTTATCTTGTGATTTTGTTATTCAGATACATTCCCCAATGCTTTTTCAGACTCTGGGTGTTCCCTAGTGTTTCCCAGGGGTTCTAAGATTGTGTTGCTAAATCAGTTGATATCACTTGATATTTCTCATGTGTGACTGAATGATGAATTGTTTTACCCTGAAAATAATGAATAACAAGTAATCTCTTCTTCCATGAGTCTTAAGATAATCATTTGTCCTAACATTTATCATCTTTTCAGCATCTATGAACTATCATCTGAGGGTTTTTCTGACTATCCATAAATAATTAATATTACTCTGAAAAATAAAAGCAAACTGAATTAATGAAATTCATTAATTCACTTATGTCCACGAAAATGTTTTTGTATAACAGTTTTGTTTTTGTTTTAACACTACGTGTTACCTCTAATTACTACTGCCCTGTACACTGGAATTTTGATAACTGAATTTACTTTCTGGAATGTAAAGGATGCATAAAATGGAGAGGTTCCCAGAAAACATGAAGAAAGAGTTGGGAAAACTAGAACTGTACTGAGATACTAATCTGGGAAGGTATGTTCTAAAGTAATTATGGGTTCAAGTATAAGAATATTCTGAATTAGAGGTCTGGATGGCACCTAAAAATCACTGTCATGAAGCAAAGGATAGTACATTTGCATGTGAAAGGATTGTGAACAGCATCTATGAAGAATTGTGAAATTACTACAGTATTTATTATTATAATTTTGTATCATCAGTCTCATTTCAGTATGACCTGTAAGAATAGATTAAATTAATGCCATTTTTTTTCTTGTTAACATCTTTATCACAAGTGCAAGCTGTCAGAATTTTAGAGTCTAAAATAGTCTGTGAATTACTGCAGGCAGTACTTGGACTATTTCCATATTCTATGCTTTGATTGGCTATCCTCATTTAGTTCTCACTTCCTTCCAGATCTGCAGGGATGTATAGAGGGTGACAGTAACCTCAGATGCTCCCTTCCCCAACACAAAATGAGAAGCTCTTTATTGTTTTTAATGAATAAGATTAATTAATAAATGTGAAGTCAAGATTAAGATTAATAAAAATAAACCAGAAAGAAAAGTCCTAAAAAGAGCAAAAGAGGGTATAGAAGGAAATGAAAGCAAATACTAATTTGGGGTTAATATATATGTATATAATCTACGTAACTTGAAAATCATTTGAAAGTTACAAAAAGCTGACTCTCCCCACAAAAAAAGACTCGTAAATCAACCACAACACCATTCATCTGTTCAGCTGTTTCTAAGACATAATTTACTTTTCCAATAAAAATATATTTTTTTAGAAGTCCTTCAAAAAACATATATTTTTGAAAAATATTTGCTTTCTTGAGAAATGTTCCTTTTCTGACAAAACTGGAAAAATAAAACTTTACTCTTGTTTCATTTGCAGTTTTTCCATTATGGTTTTCCATTTCCCTCCTTTCTTCCCCTCTCCACCTCATTCCTTTTTAGTGACAGAATGGACTAACAGGCCAAAGAATGAAGGAGAGGAGTAAAGGGGAAAAAAATCAAGGCAGAGACTTCTAAAAACATTTTCAGTCAGCTTAAGATAATGCGTATTCATTAAGCACAGATACTCCTGTCATGATTCAGTCTCACCATTTGCTCTCTGAAGTTTTTACTGCCCCTTTGGGTGTAGGGGGGCACTTTAATTAGAGCGGCTCCAAGAGCCACTCAAATTAAAGCACCCAGATCATCATGCATATCAGACTCCCTGCACTAAAAAATAGCAGTGGTAGTGCTCTAACTAAATCTCGTTTGATGAACTTTAGTTAAAGAACCCCTACCACCATTTTTCAGTGCATGGATACTGATATGCATGACACTGGAGTCTGCTGGAGCACGGTAATTACCACACTCCAGCAGACTCAATTAATCACGTCTGTTCCGATGCGCTGTAATTACAGCATATCAGAGCAGCCTCCCTGCATATGTATAGGTGCCCAAGGAGCCTAGCTCTCACCTAAGATTGATTGTGATACAGATACAAGGCAGAACAGCATCTAGCTTCCCATCCCCCACCCCACTCACTTAAGGCCCTGGAAGCACCCACTATGTTAGGGACGTTCAGAGTGCACCAAGCACACATCAACCACCTTTTGTTGCCCTGGGGGGTTAGGCCAACTCTCAGGATCTCAATATTGTGCTGTTAGACAGGAGGGTGTGACACAATTGCACATATACAAAACACACACAAATCAATTAGGTGCATACACACACACACACTACCAGCTCAGGCACATACACATCCAAACCAGCCTAGGCACATGCATACTTATCACCAATTCAAGCACATACACTATACACCCCAAAAGTTAGACACAGATTACTAATTTGTATATCATGCACACAATGCCATATATATATATATATATATATATACATATACACACACTCACACTAGCAACTCAGATACACACACGTTCAAAATAACTAGTCTAGGTTCATGCACACCTATCACCAGTTTAAGCCCATACATGCTACACACACCAAATTTAGACAGAATCAGTTACCAGTTACCAACACCTCAATACACATACATGGATTACTAATTCATATACCACACATACACAATGATATTTATATATGTGTATTCACTAATTCACACACATACCACACAGGTGAGTTCCTAAGTTGGGTGTTGTGATGTGTGTGTATGTATGTGTGTGCTTGGTGTACTTGGGATCCCTGGGGAAAGGTTAAGATAAGAAAGTAGAAGTGTAGGGAGTTAAAGTTACCAGGACTGGGATTAGAACCCGTATACTACGGAGGCCTGGGCTGAAGAACTGAGGCTCGGGGGTAACTTTAGGTTAATTGATCTTAATTGATTAAAAGACAACGCCCAAAGCCTGCAGAACAGGGAAGCATGCCGGCACAGAGGCTGGGTCTGGAGCCAGAGCTACACAGGAGTTGAAAAGGTAGATGGGGAGAGGGAAAAATGGAACTAAGGGAAAGTGTGGGCGTTAAAGAGGGGCTCTGGGTGTGGGGAGCCAGAGCATGGCTCTGGGACAGCTAGAGAAGTTACAAGGAGTGGCAGTAGGTGCTGGAAGCTGGAGCAAGGCTCCAGCTGCTGGAGTGAACTGCAAGACATCTAATAGGAGCTGGGAAGCTGCGGGGGGGAGGAGGGAGGATTACAGAAGGTGCGGGGGAAGCCTGAAAACAGAGAGAGAGACAGCAGAAAATCACAGGAAAAGCAGCAGGCAGCAGGGCAGCAGGAAAGCAAGGAGAGGCTGAGAGGTGGCAGAAAAGGGAAGATGGAATTGGGAGGAGATCGGGAAACTAGCAGAGAGGGTGGGAACTAGAGCTGAGAGAGAATGAGGCTGGAATTTAAGATAGGGAAGGGACTAGGATTCAGTAAAACATGACCCAACTTGGGGTTGCAAATGACAGTGGTTTTATTGAACAGGGGAGATGGTAACACAATGCCAAATTGGTTCCCTTGCACCCCCCCCACACACCCCCATCCCCCCCCACACACACACATACATACACACACACACACACAAAATGGCAGCAGGGGTTAAAGAGGCTTGGTGCAGGGGCTGAAGTCCACTGAAGTCCAGGAGGAGAGAGAGAGAATGAGAGAGAGAGAGGCCAAATTGTAGGAAGAGGTGTGCAGTTAATATCTACCTATCCAGGCTAGAAAGGAATCCTTGTCCAATAGGTGTTGTCCAGAGGGGGGTCGCCGGCAGGGCCTCTGGGTGGATAGGGGGTGTGGCATGGGGCTGGGCC
>NW_005841835.1:5084655-5089230 GCF_000455745.1 Alligator sinensis
TTCAGTAGAGGCCTGCTACCATTGTATTTCAATCATTCCCAATCACACACATTCATCCGGGAACCAATTTACGTGGGAGGGATACGTGTGAATCATATTCTTGCAACATGGGATTCCCAGGCAGAGGACAGAAGATGGAGGCTTGACATATAAAATGGAAACTTGACATGACCTTGGTTCACTTACAAACACAGGCCTAAACCATACAATATCCATATGAAACAATAACAATTAATACAAAAATGGTAATAATACAATATAAAACAGTGGATATCCAAAACCAAAAACTTGCTACCAAAATAGAAATGTTTAAAGCTTATCCTAAGTCTGAGCTCACTTATACTTATCTATAGGGAACAGAGAGGGAGAGAAAAAGTCAGAAATGGTTGGGGAAAGGGGAGGGAATGCATTTTAAAAGAAAAGAAAAAAGATTAATACAAAAATGGTAATAATACAATATAAAACAGTGGATATCCAAAACCAAAAACTTGCTACCAAAATAGAAATGTTTAAAGCTTATCCTAAGTCTGAGCTCACTTATACTTATCTATAGGGAACAGAGAGGGAGAGAAAAAGTCAGAAATGGTTGGGGAAAGGGGAGGGAATGCATTTTAAAAGAAAAGAAAAAAGAAAAGAAAAACTGGGGGTTTTGCTACGCTTTGAGTTCAGCACAAGAAAACAAAAACAAAAGTGGCAGTCACTCTTGCTTACAAACATGAATTAGCAGATGCTACCACCTATCTTTTGTTTATCAGTCTATTGGTTATTAGCGGTGTGCAAAGTGGGCCCTATTCAATTCGGATTTGGCCCAAATCAGAGGTGTGGTCTGAGCACTTCTAATAGAGCAGCCTCCTCCAAGAACCTGGGCAAGTTTATACACTTCTCCACCTTGTAACTAAATCACAATACAGCTGAGGCAAGAACTAAGTATCTACGACAGTGATTCAATTTGTCCACTTCCAGTTCTGCCAGGGAGCACGCTGGGGCCCTGCCTCACCCCCCATGCCTCCCCAGCTCAGCGATCAGCCACAGGGGGACC
Organism: Alligator sinensis; assembly: GCF_000455745.1. Taxonomy (NCBI): domain Eukaryota; kingdom Metazoa; phylum Chordata; order Crocodylia; family Alligatoridae; genus Alligator; species Alligator sinensis. Next base: position 5,085,695 of record NW_005841835.1, read on the forward strand.
CCGGGTGCCCCCCCACAGACCCAGGAGGCACCAGTCACCGTGCTGGGGTGGTGCAGGGGAGGGGGCCACCAGCACGCTCCCCAGCGGACCTGGAAGTGGACCGGAAGTACTTCTTGTCCACTTTTGGGTCTGCTACTGAGTGCACTGGGGACCACCCCCACCCCTATGCTCCTGTGGAATGCTCCATCCGCCTCAGCACTGCAGCAGTCCTGAGCCCCTGCTACCTAGAGGTATGTAGAAAAAACACTTAAAGCTGTCTCTATGTCTGAATCTCCAAATCTTTCCAAATCTCTCCAAATCATTTCAGAAGGTTCTGATTCAATTCAAAGAGATTAAAGCGTCCTCTGATTCGATTCGGCTTTGGAGATTCAGCCACCAAATTGGGCTGAATCTCCACCAAATCGAATCAGGGACCAAAGCTTCGCACAGTCCTCCTGGTTAGATAATTCAAATAGGAAGTGGGAGATATGGGTTCTTGGCAGTGCTTAGCTCGAGTGGATTGAAACCCAGTGTTCAATTTTTTGGGAGAAAGTCCTCTAGACCAGGGTTATCATACTCAAATGAGCTGTCAAACCATATCCTCCACCAGCACCTGGGGGTGGGCCATAGCCAGAAGGTGGGTCATCTGATCTATGGGGCTTCTGGCTGCAGAAATGACCCACCTCTGGATCAAGGCAACTGGGCTTGTTGCTGTGGCGGCTAAAGCAACTGTGAAGGTACAGATCAGCACACAAGGGGTTAACACCATAGCTGTTCAGCACTTCTTCCCCTCCTGCCCCTTTCCCGATTGTTGGTTACCACTGATTTTAGTCACCTGATGGCCAGAACCAGAAATTTAGAGCCAGGTAAGAGAGAGAGGGAGCAGTGGCAGTATTAACCCTGTGGGTGCTGGCCTGCACAGCACTGACACAGCAGCTCCAGCAACTACAGTAACAAGCTTCACAGGTCAGATGTGTTGGTGACTTGTCCACCCTGCAAGAAGGGTGGACCCTGTGGACCAAATCCAGCCCATAGAACATATGGTTGACATCTCTGCTCTAGACTACAGAGTGGGTTCTGCATTTAAAAAGTTCCAAAAGAAGAGACTCTACTTTCCATCTAGGTAATCTGTCCCTGTGCTTACTCAATCTTACAGTGAAAAAGTTCTTCATAATACTTAATCTAATCTTGTTGCAATTTCAGCCCATTCCTTTTTACCCTGTCTTCTCTGGCATGAAGAACCCTTTCTGCAATTGTACACTGCTTTCATAAAAATCTTAGAAATCATAGAGAAGTAGAATTGGAAGACATTATCTAGTCTAACCCCCTTCCTGAGGCAGGAACACCCCTATTCAAACCATCCTTTACAAATCCATAAACTAAACTCTTTGTAAGACTATCATCAACCCAGACACAACACAAAACATGACATTCTAACTGGCCACAGGCAAAGCAGGGGAACCACAATAGCCAATGTCCTGCTTCATGAGATCCCAGATAGAATGTCATGCCCCCTGCTACAGAGGAAGGCAAAACCCCCCACAGTCTATATCAATCTGACTTTGGAGTAAAACTCTCCCTCAATTTTAATTCTTCCCACTAAACTATCCTTATTCTTCTACCCTTTCCCCATGCTTTCTAGACTTCTAATAATTTTTGTAACTCTATTCTGGATTTTCCCCAACTTGTTCACAGTACTCCGGGGAAGACCGCACCACTGCTGAACAGAAGAATCATTTTCAGAGAATTGCCCACAGCACTCCTGTAATTTTTTCTATAATAGTATTACATTGCTAATTCATATCTAGCTTGTGACCCACTCTAACCGCCAGGTCCTTTTCTGTGGTACTGTAGTCATTCCCCATTTCATATTTGTGCAGTTTTCAGTATGGAAACCCAATGACAGATTTTTTTTAAAAAAATGAGCAGTTTAAAATTGCTATTTGACAAGACAACAGAAACTTTTATTCTTTAAAATCAGACACATAAATTTCATGCTAGAAGATGCATGTATGGTACACTCAGACTTACTTGTGCAAAAGTACAATATGCTTCAGTCTTCTAGACGCAGTCACACCAGTCCTCAGCCTGATACAGACATTTAGTTTCTCCTGAGAGAGTTGTTTCTCTCCCAGGAGAAAACATGAGTGTACAGATGTGCAGGCTTCTTTTCTCAGAATAAAAATGACTGCTCCCAGAGAAAAATAAACTGGGAACAACCAGTGTTAAATCATTTCTGGGATATTTTATCCTGGAACACCGTTTCCTATACATGCTGCGGCTTCTTTCAGAAGAGAATATGGTGCTCCAGGATGCACCGCCCCACTTTGAGGAAAACATTGTGTCACTCACTGGATTCTGCTGCTCTGGTCCTCTGCACAAACACCACATGGTGCTGTAGGGAAACACAGGCTGACCATGGGCAGTCTGGGTCACCTAACCAGGGTTGTCCTATGCACTCCTGCTATCTGTCACCAGACAGACTAAGGGAGCCTGCGGGCACTCCAAGATGTGCACACAGGACACCCTCTTCCTCCCCACTGCCAGCTGCACAGTATCAGCACTGCAGGCTTCCCACTCTCCTGGGCCTCAATACTTGAATATCTGTATGAACTGAATGGCTCTGGGTACATTTCATAGATTTCATAGACATCAGGGCTGGAAGGGACCTCGGAAGATCATCGAGTCCAGCCCCCCACCCAAAGGGCAGGAAGTCAGCTGGGGTCATAGGATCCCAGCAAGATAAGCATCCAGTTTCATCTTGAAGGTGTTCAATGAAGGCGCTTGAACCACCTCCGGCGGCAGGCTGTTCCAGACCTTGGGGGCTCGGACAGTAAAGAAATTCTTCCTTATGTCCAGCCTGAAACGATCTTGAAGTAGTTTGTGACCATTCGACCTTGTCATCCCTTGGGGCGCTCTGGTGAACAAACGTTCCCCCAGATGCTGGTGGTCACCCCTGATAAACTTGTAGGTGGCCATCAGATCACCCCTGAGCCTGCGCTTTTTCAGGCTAAAGAGCCCCAGGGCTCTCAGCCTGTCATCGTAGGGTCTGCTTCCCTGACCTCTGATCATGCGCGTGGCTCTTCTCTGGACTCTCTCAAGCTTCTCCACATCCTTTTTGAATTGTGGAGCCCAAAACTGGACACAGTACTCCAGCTGCGGCCTCACTAAGGCTGAGTACAGGGGGAGAATGACGTCCCGGGATTTGCTTGAGAAGCATCTATGGCTGCAAGCCAGCATTTTGGTCGCTTTACTAGCCGCCGCATCGCATTGCAGGCTGCAGATGTAGCAGCTGCCCCCACAATTTGGAGAGCCCAACCATGGTAGGTAGGACTCTACTCCTCATTCACCAGCAGTTATCATAATATCCCTGGCCTGTCCTCAACTTTTTCCTGAAGGATTTTGCTGCACCTCGATATGCTCCCTAGTGCTGCATAGCAGCATTTGAGGTCTGGCTTATGCTACACGGCAAGCCAGCTCTGGAGCCTCACCCTCCAGTAGCCACACTTCAGTGCTAGAGCCTGCCCCAACAGTGGCTGCCAGTTGGGGTTGGGGTC
>NW_005841835.1:5091259-5101834 GCF_000455745.1 Alligator sinensis
GAGAAGAGCCTCCTCCCTAGGGGAGAGAGGTGGAGGCCATCTCTTCCCAGCAGCTCGCTGCCTCTCTCGCCAAAGAGCGGGCTGTGGTCATGAAAGCCAAAGCCTTCCTGACCACACCAGCACTTCAGTCTTTGGTTGACCACATAGATCCTCCTGTCCCTTCTCAGCCCATAGCCTGAGACTGGGAGGATCGACGAGAACACTACCTGTGCCCCCAGACCCTTAAGCCCCGCTCCCAAATCCCTGTAGCGCCTCATGACCTGGCTGGGAGTGCTCCGAGCAGTGTCATTGGTGCCCACATGAATAAGGAGCATGGGATAGTGGTCTGTGGGTTTAAGGAGCTTTGGGATCCTCTCCGTAATGTCCCGGATGCAGGCCCCTGGGAAGCAGCAGACTTGCTGGGCTAAGGGGTCGGGGTGGCAGATTGGCCCCTCAGTCCCCCTCAGGAGGGAGTCTCCCACAACAAACACCTTATGTTTTGTCTTGGGGAGAGCAGGGGCGGTAGCTGCAGTTGGGACCATGTTGCCTGTGGGGGCCGGCAACTCAGCAGGCTCTGCTGGGGCAGCAAGAGGTGCGTACCTGTTGCTCAGTTCTGGTGGGGTAGGGGCCTTGGTGCGGCGGGCCTTAGGGTCCTTGACCACCTTGGTCCATGCACCTGGCTGGACACAGCAGGAGGTCCCAAAGTCCTCCTTTGGCGTGGAGGGGGACTGTGGTCTACCCTCTGCCTCCCGTGGGAGAAGGGCCTGGCAGTAGGAGTCTATCTCCTGCTCGCAGTCCCTGATGGCACGCAGTCTCTGGACTGTGGCCTGGAGCTCCTCCAGCTGGCGCACCAGAGACCCCAAAAGGGAGCAGACCCCACAAGGGGAGGTCACCATGCTCCCAGGCCCCAGAGCCTGAAAAAGGGACAGGCAGCCCCCGCAGCCGAGAGCCATTTCTTTACCAAGAGAACAAACCTTGGAGAATTCTCTGAGATTATTTGAATGTGTCTATGCAGTCTTAGACAGAGCCCCTGATTTTTTCAGATAAAGGATGCAGCAGCCATTCAATAGGAGCATAACTTAGGAAGGAATGGGTGTCTCCTCTTATTCATAAAACATTCCAGCCTTAAATATTCTACCAAACTCTGTTGTTGGCTGTGTCTTGTTTATTCCATGATACTTTTACCTTTTATATTTTTGTTTGTACTGTTTGGCTGGTAGAACTTCTATGAACAATTTTTGTTCTTTTAGAGTTTATTTTATTATAAACTATGGTATAGCCTTACAGTTCCATTTTAATAAATGTTATAATTTTATGTATACTTCATTTATTGTATTTGAACTCAAGCTTATTTAGGAGCTATGTTGATAAAATCCAACTACAATATAATTTGTAATTGTCATGGATTCCCCCAGGCAGGTACTTGCTTGGAACCTCAAGACTTACCTAGTCTCTCTAAATCACCTCTGAAGCCAGCCCATGCATGCCTTCTTGAGCAGAGGGAGATCTTGTTGCAATGCTTATTTCCCTCTTTTCCTGGAGGCCTCCTGAATGTCACCTCCTATTCCTACCTTGTTGAAGTGTCATCGGTTCCTTTGTTAACAGATACCTGTTCAGTCACATAGGCCAGGACTCTCCGTTCACTCTCTCTTAACCCCTACTTCCTCACTCCTCCCCATACAAGTTAGTCAGAAAAACTGAGGCATGCAACATTATTACAATGTGAACACATTCAAATCAGAAATATTAAAATAGACCTGCAGTTTGTCGCAATTATCTGGTTTGCAAAGATAGTTAACAGCTACAAGTTTCAGGGCACATCTACACAAGACAGTTACCACACAGCAGTCTAATAAGACTGCACAGTAGCCTGCCAGTCAAAAACCATGCTAATACTCTATTGCGCAGTGTCATTAGGCTATTGTACAGTAAGCATCACAAAAAAATCTTCAATGAGTTGGTGCTACTGCACAGTAACTGTAGTTACTGCGCATTTAGTTAGTACTTCATTAAGCACGTACTAAACTAAATGCACAGTAACTACTGTGCATTAATTTAATAGATTTCATAGACATTAGGGCTGAAAGGGACCTCAGAAGACCATCGGTTCCAGCCCCTCCCCAAAGGGCAGGAAGTCAGCTGGGGTCATAGGATCCCAGCAAGATAAGCATATAATTTACTCTTGAAGGTGTTCAATATAGGTGCTTGCACCACCTCCGGTGGCAGTCTGTTCCAAACCTTGGGGGCTCGGACAGTAAAGAAATTCTTCCTTATGTCCAGCCTGAAATGGTCTTGCAGTAGTTTATAACCGTTCGACTTCGTCATCCCTTGGGGCTCTCTGGTGAACAAACGTTCCCCCAGATACTGGTGGTCACCCCTGATAAACTTATAGGTAGCCATCAGATCACCCCTGAGCCTGCGCTTTTCCAGGCTAAAGAGCCCCAGGGCTCTCAGCCTGTCATTGTAAGGTCTGTTTTCCTGACCTCTGATCATGTGCGTGGCTCTTCTCTGGACTCCCTCAAGCTTCTCCACATCCTTTTTGAATTGTGGAGCCCAAAACTGGACACTGTACTCTAGCTGCGGCCTCACCAAGGCCGAGTACAAGGAGAGAATGATGTCCCAGGATTTGCTTGAGAAGTATCTATGGATGCAAGCCAGCATTTTGGTCGCTTTACTAGCTGCAGCATCACATTGAAGGCTCCTGTTCATCTTGTGGTCAATGATGACCCCCAAGTCTCTTTCTTCCGTAGTGCTAGCCAGTGTAGCACTGCTGAGCCTATCCAGATGCTGCAGGTTTTTGCTCCCAAGGTGGAGAACCTTGCATTTTTCAGTGTTAAACACCATCAGGTTCTCGTCTGCCCATTTGCTGAGCCTGTCCAGGTCAGCCTGGATTGCCCCCCTGTCTTCTGATGTGGATGCTTTGCCCCAAAGTTTGGTGTCATCGGCAAACTTGGCCAGTCTGCTTCTGACTCCAATGTCCACATCATTAATGAAGATGTTGAACAGTATGGGTCCAAGTACAGAGCCTTGGGGAACCCCACTGGTCACAGGGCACCATGACGATTGACTTCCATCAATTACTTCCCTCTGGGTCCGGCCTATTAATGAATGTGTAGACGCACCTTCAATGAAGTAAAAGGGAACTGTGAATGCTCAACACCTTTGAAAGTCAGACACTTGGATCTTCTTGTCAGAATCATATTTTATCATATGTATTCAACCTTGTTCATCTTTTTAAATTAAATTAGGACATACTGAGTGTCCAAACACTAAGCTGACAAATTAATAGCTCCCTCTCAGAGAGACAAATTCTACTGTCTAACTGAGTTCAATGGAAGTTGTACTTCTGAGTCCCAGCAATATACCATATTCGCTTGAATACAAGAAAACCCTGAATATAAGCCACCCCCCGCAGAATCATTAGATTATATGGAAAATGTTATAAATTTATTATAATTTTTCCAGGTGTGGTATCTGATGATTGTAAGTTTGCCTTGAATTTGTCCCCTTCCAAATGCTATAGCCGGGGAAATAAATCTGTGGGGGTTAGATAGCCCCCTTGTCCAGCAACTAGGGGATTTAACCCTCTTTCTTGATCCTGCAGCCATCACAGAATTAAGGGTTTTCTAATGTTACTCTGCATGGGCTTGCGCAGTGGCAGTGGGGGACAGATTGAGAGGGTTAACCCCTAGGCTACAGGCAACCTTCCCTATTCTGCAGGGCCAGAGCTTGTAGCTGCCAGAGCTTTGAGTCTCTCCCTGTTAGCTCAGAACACCAACCCCACTATGTTTGCCTCCAGCTTCACCCTCTTTGAATACAATTTTTTCTTTGCTCAATTACTCTTTTGACAGCTAGTTTTTCTCTGTTTTACTTTTGTCACCTGTTTGATAATTATCATTTAGATAAAACCATCAACTTAATGACTTTCACGATCATTTTATTTATAAACTGTCTTTTTTAATGTACAAGAAAATTTTAAAAGGTGCTTCTGAAAAAAAAGTGAAACAAAATACATGTTAACCCTAAACAAAATACATGTAGCAGCAGAGATTCCCTATGTCTGAAGAAGGGTGATTGCACCCAAAAGCTTGCAAAGAACTTTTTTCCAACTACTCAGTTGGTCTAATAAAAAATATCACATCTACCCAAAGAACCTCGCCTCCTATGTTAACCCTACCCCATTCCACAGTACTTCAGTTCATTTTGTGTGGCTTTTGATCTTATACTAGGTCTTATACTGGTATGCCTGCCCTTGCTGGCATGTACCCAATGCCACTACTTCCTCCTGTAATACTGAGACAGTGCAGACATGCCTGTAACATTTAGCATGTGTAGCTGAATACTGGCTTCCAGGAGGAATATTTATAGGATCACATTTTGCATAATTAGACTGAGGTGATACTGTTGCCAATTGATGTTTTTGCAACATGATATGTTTTAGGTACCATTAATTCTGGTTTCTATTGTATGGAAATTTTGATTACCTATTCAATGAAAAGACTGCAGTCGAACAGAACGGTTTCATAGAATGATGGCCTCCTGCTGTTAACTAAGTGAGAGGCATTTATAGAAAAATATGGACACTTCTTGGCTTATCAGGACCTATCTTATACAGAGAGAAGACCCAGCAATGGCACATTACAAAATAAATACATCAGAAGAAAATATAAATATTAGATTCATGCTCTTAATTGTGAAAAAAAGTCTTTGAATGTTTTTTTTCTTCTCACAGCACATTCATATCAACAATCAACTGACATCAACATATCTGGAGAAAAAGACAGCTTCCTCAGTGGTGATTATTAGTTGGATTTTTATCACAGAATAGAGTTCTGCAAGGTTCAGCTTTTCTGAGTAAGAGCTGTAATTTTTATCATAAAATATCAAACTAGCAGCAATAAAATAGTAAATATTTTTTCTTCAAGATTAATATGCCCTTTGACCTAGGCTCCAGCTACTGATATTTATTTCATTTGGCATGTGTGTTTGATTCAAACTGTGGTCCTAACTCCTCTTGAAGTTTTTCTATTACTACCACCCATATAAATTAATTTGCATATAGGAGCTTCCTAATGTTCCAGAATGTAATGCTAATAGAGAGCTATAAAACTAAACTGTTAATCAGAGAATGGTGAGACAAAAGATTTCCCTAGGGGAAAATTGTCAGTTACATAATCAGAATACATTAAAATCTAGTAGACGGCTTTTTTTTAAGAGCAAAATGAAGAGCTAGATTTATAGACAGCAGACAAAAATAAACCTATTCATACCTCCTGCAAGGTCAGATCAAGGGTGAAGAAATGAGAATTGACCAAATACTAGAGCAATTCCCTGCTAAATAGAAAGCCAGATATTCTTTTCTTTTCTTCACTGACAACAGAAAATGCACATAGAGACAAGAAAGGTTGATCACTGATTCCAAAAATGTACTTTCCATTCTCTGCGCTTTCTAAAGTCTCTTATCCATTTTCTATTTTTCCTCATATTGCCATTCGCTGGTTTTTGTCAACGACCTTTCTTCAGTCCGGCTCGGATTCTGTCTAATGACTGAAGAGGCCTTCTTCAAATGATGGAAAGCTTTAGATATAAGATCCCCCCTCCTTCATTAGAGTGAAAAGTGAACGGCTTCTATGTTCTGGGTGTTAATGAATGTGAAGAAAGATTTTTTTTGTATGTGTTTTACACATTATGTTCTTGACTCCTTGAGGTGCTACAATAAATTGCTGCGCTTCATTTACAAGGAGTGATGATAGAAGCAAAATGAGGATCTGGCGGCAAATTACTTCTCAGTTCACCCTGGGTCAGGCTGCTGGGGCTAATGAGAAGAGGTGCTCTAATTTTAAACTCCTCCTCGACCAAGCTATTCTTGCATTAATGTTCACTGCTGTAAATTGTAAAGTCAAATGAAGGAGCACTGTTGAAAATTAACCAGTATTTTTATTCTTTGAGTACCCAATAGAACATATTTTGGCTTCTGTTCCTGGTGGTTATCAAAGGGAGCAATGACTACATCAGAGGTTCCAGCCTTACTGAGGCAAGCCTTTTTTTCTTCACGGCTATTTCACTTTAAAAAAAAACAACATCAGCAGGAGGAACTGGTATAGATTTTCAACAAGATTATAATTCAGCCTGAAGAAGAAGGTGTTTAAACCAGTCCCTTTTGTGTCCGCTTTAAAGGACACCATACACAGACATTAAAAGTCATGTAGAATTACACTATCCATTTAGCGCTGCTGCATGTTTAATGAACTGTAATTGTGTATATGGAAGGAGCCCCTGCAAATCACTGACCCATTTAGGTTTGTAAGCACTTTGTTGCTATAAGCCCAAAGCAGGATTTGAGCAACTAATGAGAAACTAATGCAGCACCTGCTTCTCTTGTGAAATAGTTTCCTAATCCCACATTTTGCCAGTTTATTCAAATCAAATACCAAACAAATAGGAAAAAGAAAACCTAAAATAGGTGAGGAGGAGATTTGTTATTTTTAAGAATATGGTTCCAGATTTTCACCATAGGATTTTTATATCAATACCTTGGTTTGGGCTGAATCTGCAATAATATATTTAACACATATAGCATTTGGTGTGTAATGTATCTGTCCTGGTATATCCTCCCATGGAATTGCTACAGAACATACAAATTAACCACACTACCCTACTCTAATCATTGTAATCAGTTATGTTTTCATGTGTACATTACTAATATATAAGGTTGTTGTAGTTCTTGTGTGTGGTTTAATTGCTTGTTTTTGCATATCTTGTGTGATTGATGATGTTCTAGAAATCTTTTCCCCGAAAGGAGACTTTCTAAATTACTTTGTTTAGATGCTAATGATTGTATTTCATTAGTGGCCCTCTCATCCAGAATCATCTTTAAATGAATGAATATGCCATAATTAAAAATCTGAATTATGAATTACTTTGAAAGGAGACAACATTGTCCCGATTTCCCACTGCGACTCAGTGTTATTTCAATTATGTAAATATGTTTAATCATTCCCCTTTTGTTTTTCTAATTATTTAATATTAATGTTGCTTTACCCCTTTATTGCTACAAGAAGGGATATGGCATCTTAAATGAGAGTACTTAGACAAGTGATACACAGATGACTAGATTAAAGCAGACATTTATCAGAATGCATAACCCATTTCAAAAACAAACATGCTATTAACATTCATACTAATATAGCAACACTAGCAGTAATTGCACTTCATGCATGTTTTGCCTGTATAAATTTAATGTATTCATAATGTACAGTCTCCAATCACTATTTTTTTATCAGTCAAAATTATTTTGTGAAATTTTAGATTTTCTCCAGGTAGAGATTTTAAGCAACAAGATGGTTTCTCCACCTAAATTAGGCTGCATTTCATCAATATTTTAAAAAATTCAAAGCAGAGGGGGAAAAAGTAATCTGGACTTCAGGTTTTAAATAATGACAACTACACTTAGTTCCCTGATGAAACAACTGTTTTCCCTGCGAGTGTGAGATGCTTAGAAAATTAATGCTTCCAAACATTCAACAAGAAAACTGCTGGAAGTAGGAGTCTTTTGGATAGTCAGAGATAACAAATGTTCCTCTTATAAGAAGCAATAGTCTATCATTCTCATAAATCCACCCCTAACAATTTTTATGAAGCTGCATGTATTAAGAGTTTAAAAAATGACTATAAAAGTAGTACAACTTCTTAAGTTCCTCTGAATGTTAAGCTGCATTTAGGTGAGAAATGCCTAATTTTGACAATCCTATAAAGCAGTGGTGCTCAACCTCTGGCCCCCAAGCCAAATCTAGCCTCTGTTATCTGATACATAGTACTCCCAATAAGTCCAGCAAGCTGACAGCAAGGGAATGGTGGCAGAATTAATTACCACAGCTTCCAGAGCCATTACAATTAATAGTGCCACTGCTTCCCTGTCACCAAATTTCCAGACCCATAGGGAGATCTACAGGCCAGACAGCACAATCTTGAGTACCAGATCACACTAGCCTGCAGGGTTCTTTCACCGCCAGATCTGGCATGCAGGACCAGGCCAGTGCACTGGATTGCAGCTGCAGACCAACCCCACATATCAGCCCCACAGTGGATCAGGCCTGCAGACTGACCCTGCCCATGGGATCCGGCTCACTGACTGGCCCCCTTGCCACTCATCTGGATCACAAGGCTGGCAGGTTGAGCACCTGTGCTGGAACACATTCTTGAATCTTTTAGTTGTTAAAACCATTGTGTATATATTAACCAGTATTATATTAACCAAATATATAACCAAATGATGCATATTTAATACTCTATTGAAATACTGCTATTTATAGATTAATATTGTGAAACTTAGCTAGTGTCAGCATATTAAGAACTGTGAGTTTAATTTCCATGCCATTTAAAGACTAATTCACAACCAGAAAAAAAGAACACCTTTGTTCCAATTCTTGGCATCAACAGGCATAAAATAGATTTAACAGTCAAATTCTGGTTTAATCAGAAATTTCTAATTTATTCAATCACACAGGCAAAAGCTAGAGTTCACTACAAAAAGACGCACACTGTAGCCATTTGCTCAAACATGAAGCAATAGCTTGACAAAGAATGAGTTACCAAGGCACCAGTACCACCCAAAGTGCTCACACTGATAGTTACATCTCTAACTTCCAGTTTGGGTTCACTATGGTTTGCTTTGCAGTTTTTACTAATTAAACTCAACATTTTCAGTTATTATTGCTGCTTTTTCAGATATGAATTGTACTTCAATGACTAAAAATAAATGCAATATCAAATTTGTTAACAGCTTTGTGTTAGTTTCAATTTTTTTCCCCAAATAAAGCAAACAAGAGGGTGATTTAATATAACATTCCATCTAAAAAGGAGGTCCTGTCTTTTTATGGATTTGAGAATGGTACCAGATACACCAGCCCCAAATTTACCTTCTAGGCCATTTCTGTAAATGCTTCTGTGAAAGTACTGGTATATGTCTGTATATAGTTGTCCATATTTTTTGTCAATAGTTGTTCTGTTATATACTTCTTTAATTTCATGTGAAAAACAGTTTTATCAGTCATAGAAGTTATATAAAATATCAATTGCAACTGATGCTGTGTTAAATTTGTTATGTATTTTAAATGGTAATAGATTTTATTTGTACCACTAATAAAAGGAACCCAAGAAAAACAACCCCGTCATGGCCCATCGAGCACAGTTGGTACCCAGTCAGTACCCATTTCTGTAGAGACCAGTTTCTTTGGACTGCAAGTGCTTTCCAAAACAGTTTGAGAGAGAAATAAAGGATAATGGTCATCCAAAGATTTGTAGATTTTTGTTAAACGTTGGTAAGCTAGAAAATTATACCCAATTGGTATGGTAGACTTCATTGTAAACAACATTAAATTTTTGTAAAGTTGGTTAATTAAAAAGATAGGAATGATGATTGTTCCATGTAACATAAAGCCTCTTTCTCGGTCCAGGGAAGGAAAAAAATCCTAGAATGCTATGTTGTTTCCAAGAATCTTTGATCTGTAAAGAGGTTTTCCACATAAGAACTGACAAACACAGACCTGGTTAAAGCAAATTAACTATGCAGTTTGCATGCATTAGAGAGAGAGAATAAGGCAATTAAAATATTATTATGGAAATTTAGAAGCAAAAGTCTACAATTTCATACACAAAATTATTCTTTACTGTGGTTTTCTGCTCTGCAGATCCATAGCGTAATCTTATCTTCATTTCATTAAAACATATATAATAAAATCCTGGCTTCACTGAAGTCAACGGCAGATTTTCCATTTATATTACTAAACCATGATTTTGCCAATGGGATTTACTGTATATAAACTGTACACATTATTTATTCAATATGTAACAGGGTGCGTATGGTGCCTGCTACGTTAAGAGAGGGAAACTCTGGTTTAAAGAGCCACAGCTGTGGAAGGATTCCTGCTAGAAGCTCCAGAAGAGAGAGGGCCTTGTTTGAAAGCTGTAAGTATCTACTGCAGAGCTACCAGCCCTGCTGTAATACAGCTGGTGGGGACCCTGCAAGTAAGCAAAGCACTGCTGCAGCAGCTAGGCAGTCACAGAAAACTGCCACAGAGTTAAGCTGGCAAACCAAATCAAGGGACACCTGTAGACCACTTGGGGGGTCACCTGCCTGGAAAGGGGCAGTGCCTGGGAAACACATAAACCCAGGGCTTGAACCATGGTAGGTGGACATGCCCTGGAGGCTGTCAGGGAAGGAGCTCTGGATTGGGGTGACTGTAGCTTGAGTAAATGGTTGAGATCTGTCACAACCCAGTGATTTTGGTGCCTCGGCACGATGGAATTTTCCCGCCACATGAGAGCCTCTTGCAAAGCAAAGGTTTTTGTTGCAACAGAAAAACCTCAGTGCAAGAGAGTTCCCGCCATTTGAATGCAAATTTGTGTTCTGCTATTGGCCAGTTCTAAATTATTCCTACGTGGTGGCTAGTAATTGGCTTGCTAGCCGTTTAAAATTTCGTGCGACTTCCGCCCAAGTCAGAGAACTTTGAGCATGCTGCAGAGTGCCTCTAAAGAGATCTGACTTGCGGCTGAGCTGATCGATAGACTGATCACCTATCAATTCTTCTCCCCGTC
>NW_005841835.1:5104720-5130480 GCF_000455745.1 Alligator sinensis
ATTGGCTGGCCTGGGCCTTGCCAGCTGGAGCAACTCACATAGTTGTTCAAGCGACCGGACCACCTGCGTTGCGGCTACAAGTGGCATAAGTAAAGTTTTTGCAACCAATAAGCTGTGTCTGCCTCTCCATTCACCAGCCCGCCCAAATGACCGAGTGATATTTGAATCATCTCGAGTCGGCTCCGGCCGTCCGAGACAAGATCCAGCAGCAACAGCACTGTGAGTATGGGGCTGAAGACTTACAAGGAGCCATGCACCAGGATGAGAAGTTTGATTTTGCTGACAGAACCTTTAGGGGTTGTCAGCAGAGCCAGAGGTCTCAGTGGAGGTGGGTAGGATACAGAATCTGGGTCCGCAAACCACAGTAGGAGGAGCCTTGCAGCAAGCTGGCTGTAACTGAGCTAGTAGCGGGGGGCAGAGCAGAGTGCTTGGGGAATAAGAAAGAGTGAGAACTGTGGGGTGGAGCTGCCTTGGTGTTTGGTTTACTTGAAGGGAAGGGAGGCTTTCCTTCTTCTGGTGGTTGGCTGGTTTGAGCTTAGAATGACAGGGAAGGTTTGGAGGTCCCAACTGTGCCTGCACAGCATGTAGCTGCCTTGAACCTAGCCAGGGGTGAGGCAAACAGTGAGAGTAGCAGAGAAAGAGCCTGGAGCCCAGTGTGCAAGCACAGAGAGAACCAGGGTCAGGGACCCATAGCCCAGGATGGGTAAGGTCAGCCCAGAAGGGCAGAGACCAGGAGCCCAACAGCCCAGAAGGCCAAATTCTGGGGCCAGGGGCCCAGAGTCAGAGACAAGGGCCAGAGGCCCAGAGAGACTGACAATTGCCAGGGTGGAACCCCCGAGCCTGGCCTTGTGCAGTGGGCCGAGGCAGAAAGGAACCAGCTAAAGAAAAGGGGAGAAGGCCACGAAGGCTGAGGCCCCAACAAAGGTAAGAGGTCTGAGGTGGCACAACACTAGTGCCCACTGAGGTTATTGATTCATAGCAAAGCATGGCCATGGCTGCAGGGGAGAATCAGAAGCTGTGAATAACCCATAAGGCAACAAATGTCCTAGCAGGGAGGGTCACATACCAGTTAGGAAGACTCACATGTCACAAAAACCAATTGGGATTGATTGAGTTAGAGGGGAACCGCAAGTGTGAAGGCTGACTAAGACTGGCTCTAGGACTCTGAGGCAGCCCCCCTTTTCCTAAACAATATTTCCAGCAAGACATGGCAGGAGAGAATGAAGAGGGAGGATACACAGAAATAGGGCAAGATTTACAAGACTACCAGAGGGCCTTTTATGTGTCAGGTACAGTCAGTTAGGACACCTATACGCGTGCCCGATGTCTGCTCTAACCTGTTCTAATTAGAATGTATTGGAGCAGACTCAATTAATGGAGTCTGCTGCAGTGTGCTAATTAGCATGCTCCAGCAGCCTCAGCTTCATGTGTATTCATCATCCCTATGCTTCAAAATGGCAGTGGGGGTGCTTTAACTAAAGCTCTTCAAATGAGCTTTAAAGCACCCCGCCTTCATTTTGAAGCATGGGACACAGAATACACAAGACGTTGTGGGTACTTTAATTAGACTAGCTCTTAGGAGTAATTAGACCTAAGAGCTGGTCTAATTAAAGTGTCCCCTACCCCCAGCCCACCATGGAGCATGTGTAAAGATGCCCTTATAGTTTATTATTCCTAGGTAGAAAATATAAGTGATGATATGTGTCTTTTAACAATCTGAGTTTCATAGGCTAATAATTAATCATAGAATCATAGAAGTAGGGTTGGAAGGGACCTTGCAGATCTTCAGGTCTGACCCCCTGCCTGGGCAGGAAGAAAAACGGGGGTCAAATAACCCCAGCCAGGTAGGCATCAAGCCTCTTCTTAAAGACCCCCAGGGTAGGAGCCATCACCGCTTCCCTTGGAAGTTGGTTCCAGATCCTAGCCACCATGGCTAGCCACTACTAGCCATGAAGTAGTTCCTACGGTTGTCTAATCTAAACTTACTCTCCAACAACTTGTGGCTGTTATTCCTTGTTATCCCAGGGGGCGCTAGGGGAAACAAGGTCTCCCCCAAACCCTTCTGGTCCCCACTAGGGAGTTTATAGTTTATAATGTATCTGCATGATTGTTACTGTTTATAATACCCCACTTATAGACGAAACCTTTCTTCTTGCTGTTTTCATTAAGGACTTGCCACATGAAAGGTTTGGACCCCAAACCAATCAATAAGGAACCTCTAATTTTTTAAGGAGTTATGTCAGTTTGTTTTTCTTTACATAGCTAGTGCATTATTTGAAGTTCCCAATATAGCACCAGTGCTGCACCATTTATGCATATGTGTAATTATATGCATGTGAGAGAACCTGTTGTGCTCAAAGAGATTACATACATACAATTACTTTATTTATAAGTTGCACAAATGTGTAAACCTTTGTAAAGACATCTCCATGATTTGGGTGGTTTGGCCTCATTTCCTAGTGCTTATGGGTCAGGTTTTTAAGGATATTTATTTACCAAACTATCAGGGTGTCACAGGGCACGGAGGTGCCCTGCTCCTAAAGAGGGGAAACTGCTAGAGAAAGAGCCCTAGCAGTGAATAAGGAGCCCAGCTGTGGGTTGCCAGGGCAACCAGGAGGTCAGCTGACTGAAAGAGACTGGGCCTGGCTCCTATATAAATCACAGGCAGGAGGCCAGAGGTGGTTCCCTGCCAGCAGTCAGAGAGGAGGGAGCTCCCTGAGTAAGGATGTGAAGAGAAGCCTGACTGCAGGTACAGCCCAAGCCGGGTAAAGGATGGCAGCCCTGGGATGTTTGAGCAACGTGATTATAGCTGGGCAGCTTATGTTTAAGTTATAGCCAAGAGGCTCGAGTTTGTGTTGTTATTTGTTACACCGGTGGCTTGGGTGAGGCTATTAGGGGTTGGAGGAGGCCTCATAGGGGACTCACAGTGGAGTGTGAGGACCCTAGTGCCAGTGAGGGCACAGCATTCAGGGTACATAGACCCCAGCCCCAGAGAGGGGCAGTTGAGAAGCCCCAGAAAAGGGGGCATTGCGGAGAAGCCCCAGTGCGGGCATGGTGAGCCCCAGAGAAGGGGGCAGCATTGCGGTGAACCCTGGAGAAGGCGGCGGCTTTACTGAGGTGCCCTGAGGGAGGGCGGCTTGACTGAGAAGGCCCCTGAGAGAGGGCGCGGAGAGAGTGAGGGCTGAGAAGAGCCTGAGCGCCAGAGAGGAGTAGTAAACTCGGACAGAACAACGTCTATTCCAGCTGCGAGGCTTGGGGTGTGGTATAAGGAGTGGTTGGAGCCACGCATAGCCCTTAAGGCTAGGGTGCCCCTGAAGCACCCATTGTAGAGTGGGACCCACGAAGAGTCCGGGAGTTCACGGGGCCAGAAGTAACCGTGTCCAAGGAGACGTAAGGCAGCCTCCCTAATATATTAGAACACCAAAGACGTGGTGGGCGAGAATCTGAGGGTGCCCTTGGGACAACTTGGCACGGGAAGGGGGCCTTGAGGAGATCACGGCCCTCCTGCAGGACCCCGCCTGTGACACAAGTCAATTAAAAAAAAAAAAAAAGGTCTTTCAATATTTGTTTGTGTTTTGCATTGGGACAGAAATGAGACCTTAGAAATTTGTCATGAAGAAATAAAGAATGAAACTTGAGAATAGCCTAGTAGTTAAAGATCTCACTGGGTGTGGAAACCAAGGACATACACTCTCTCTCTCTAGCTCTCCCCACACCTCTCCATCTATCCTTTGTCAGACTTGAGAAACTTTCTTGACTAAAGTTTTCTCAGAATTAATGGGTTGCTGCATTTGAAAGGTAATATCTGTTCTGTTTTATGTAAGAATAGTTTATCTTCTCTACCCTCAGGAGAAGACTGTCCACTTGGGAGTCAGAGCTGAGAGAGGGCTTGTCAGTACGCTATCAGTGGCATGTCTGAAGTAAGACAAAACTTAGTACACCTCATCCACACCCATCTAAGTCTGCTGAAATGCTAACGGTTCATCAATGAAGCTATTCCAGACTTATTCCCAGGGTGATATCAAGTATGTCCTCCTGGAAATGTAGAATGTCCAGCATGTGTGGCACCTCAAGAGACAGGCTGGGTGGGTCTAGGAAGAGCTTCCTGGTCTGGCAAAACAGCAACAAAGACCACAGTTCAAGAATAGGGAATTTTGAGACTGCTCAAATATATCACTTTCACCATGAAGCATCCATTCTCAGACACCCTCAATGCAATGGAGTGGTGGAATGTATAGTATACATTGTAAAAAAACCTGCTTAGAAAAGGCATGGAAGAAGAAAATCCAAGAAGATCAGCCTGTGGCACTACCCAACTACAGAACTATACTGCTGCAATGTAGAAAGTCACCAGTAGGATTTCTCTACAACAGGTGTATAAAAACTTGACTACCTGCCAGAGGCAGAATAAAGGGTGAGAGAGGTGCTGGTGGTAGTGCAGAAAACAGCAGGACGGTATAATCAGATTCTAAATTACAAGACAGGGGCAAGACTACTTTTACAGTTAACCCCCCCCCCCCAAACATTCAGTGCATATATGGCAAGATAGCTTCAGTTAGCCAGTGTCTACAGCTATCAAAGAGAAATCATCTAGATCATACTTGGTGATCACAGATTCAGGTCAAGTTTTAAGAAGGAATCACAGACATCTGCTCAAAATCTCTGAAAATGAGATGAGAGAAACAGGAATAGAGCTTTAAAAATAATTTACAAATTGACTCAGAATGTGATATAGTTTCATAGTTTCATAGTTTTGGGGTCGGAAGGGACCTAATAGATCTTCTAGCCCGCCCCCCCCGCCAGGGCAGGAGAACAACAAAAGAACCCTAAACAAAAAACGGGACTCAAATGAGTCCAGCCAGGTAGGTATCCAGCCTCTTCTTAAAGATCCCCAGGGTAGGGGCAGCACCACCTCCCTTGGAAGTTGGTTCCAGCTCCTAGCCGCCCTAACTGTGAAGTAGTTTTTTCGGATGTCCAATCTGTACCTCCTCTCCATCAACTTGTGCCCATTACTCCTTGTTATGCCAGCGGGGGCTAGGGGAAACAGCGTCTCCCCCAAACCCTTCTGGTTCCCCCTAGTGAGTTTATAGACGGTCACCAGGTCCCCCCTCAGCCTTCTCTTGTGGAGGCTGAATAGGTTCAAGTCCCGCAGTCTCTCACTGTAGGGTCTGCCCTGTTGTCCCCGGATCATGCGGGTGGCCCTCCTCTGGACCCTCTCCATGTTGTCCACATCCCTCCTGAAATGGGGCGCACAGAACTGGACACAATACTCCAGCTGCGGCCTGACCAGCATCGCATAGAGGGGGAGGAACACCTCCCTGGCTCTACTCGAGATGCACCTGTGGATGCACGACAAGGTCCGGTTAGCCCTGCCAACCATGACCTCGCATTGTCGGCCCATGTTCATCTTGGAGTCAATAATGACACCAAGATCCCTTTCCGCCTCCGTGCTCTCAAGTAGGGAGTTCCCCATCGTATAAGTGTGCTGCTGGTTCCTACTACCCAAGTGCAGCACCCTGCACTTGTCCGTATTGAAACACATCCTGTTCCTGTTTGCCCACCCCTGTAACCTATCCAGATCCTTCTGCAATCTCTCTCTCCCTGCTAGCGTGCTCACCTCCCCCCAAATTTTGGTGTCATCAGCGAATTTAAACAGGTTGCTTTCCACCCCAACATCAAGATCGCTGATGAAGAAATTGAACAGCGCAGGCCCCAGGACCGAGCCCTGGGGGACTCCACTACCCACCTCCCCCCAAGTCGAGTATGATCCATCCACCACCACCCTCTGAGTGCGACCCTTCAGCCAATCTGCAATCCATCTGACTGTGTAGGCATCTATGCCACAGTCGCCTAGTTTATTAATTAGGATGGGGTGAGAGACGGTGTCAAAGGCCTTGCTGAAGTCCAGAAAGACTACATCCACCGCGACACCTGCGTCCATGGCCTTTGTGACCTGATCATAAAAGGCAATCAGGTTGGTCTGACATGATCTCCCCCTAATAAATCCATGCTGATTGCCCCTGAGCATCATCTCGGATGCCGGCCCATCACAAATGTGCTCCTTGATGATCTTCTCAAAGAGCTTCCCCAGGATTGAGGTAAGACTGACGGGCCTATAATTGCCCGGGTCCTCCCTTTTCCCTTTTTTGAAGATGGGGACCACATTAGCTACCTTCCAATCGTCTGGCACCTGGCCCAAGCACCACGATCGCTCGTAGAGCCGTGCCAGGGGCCCTGCAATAACCCCAGCCAGCTCCCTCAGCACCCTGGGGTGGAGAGCATCCGGACCCGCTGACTTGAACGCGTCCAGCCCCTCCAGAAGCTCTCTAACCCGGTCCTCCCCAACCTGAGGTCTGAAGGCGATCCCCTCGCGTCCGGCTTCTATCACAGCAGGGAAGTCCCGGTCCCTGCACAAGAAAACGGAGGTGAAGAATTGGTTAAAGAGGTCCGCTTTATCCTCTGACGCAACCACCAGATTGCCCCGCATATCCTGCAGGGGCCCCACATTACCCGGCGCCTTCTTCATCCTCCCAATATATTTGAAAAAGGACTTTTTGTTATCCTTAATCCTGGACGCTAATCCGAGCTCTATCTCCGCCTTGGCCTTCCTAACAGCCCGCCTGCAGGCCCGAGCAGAGGAGGTATACTCCTCTTTGGAGATTACACCCCCCTTCCACCGGGCGTACGCCACCCTTTTGGCAAGCAGGCATTCCCGGACACCCTTGGTGAGCCAGGGGGGCTTTTGGACACTCCTGCCCGCCTTGCTTCTTGTCGGGATGGACACCCCTTGGGCCCCGAGTATCGTTTCCTTAAGGAACGACCACTCCTCTTGGACGCTGAGTTCCTCTGCCCTCAAGGACCCCAGTTCCTCTCCCACTAATCTCCTCATCTCACTGAAGTTGGCCCTCCTGAAGTCTAGGGCTACCACCTTGCTGCGGGCCCTTGACACTCTACGCTGGATGGTGAATTCCAGCACGCGATGATCACTATTGCCCAGGTGGTCAAGAACCTGGAGGCCTCTTACCAGGTTGTCGCCTGCGGCCAGGACCAGGTCCAGCAGGGCATCTCCTCTGGTGGGACTGTGCACCTCCTGAATCAAGTGGAGGTCCTGCAACTCGGCCAAGAACCTCCTGGAGCGGTCCGTCCCGGCTATATATTAAGCTGGAAGATATCTGAAATGGCCAAAGAGCTTTATCTTGATGTATTAGCTTGAATTTGTTATCCTAATATTATTAGATGAGTTAGGAATTTTATAAAACGGGGAAGATACGACATAAAGTCCTTCTGGAAGTGTAGTGTCCAGGAACTGTGGCACCCCAAAAGACAGGCTAGGCGGTGCCAGCAGCAACTTCATGGTGCAGAATAAGAACAACAAGGCTAGGCCCCGACTCTAGCAAGGATATAAATAAGACAGTTACCTCTTTACCATAAATAATTCTTTAAGACAGTTCCTGTAGATGGTAAAAAAAGAAAAGCTGTTTACACACAACAAACTCCAGCAAGGTATTACACCCAGTACCCCATCTCAGGCCCACCAGATGAAGCCTCACTGGTTAATTTCCAGGTCTGGAGCGTGCCTGCAGACTTGGGTGGGTGGTAAGGACATGCCCAGCCTCATCTTACATCGGACACCCTGCTGCTGTGATAAAAACAAGCCCACAAATGCTGCCTGAAGCTCTAAGTCATAGAATCACAGAAAAATAGGGGCTGGGAGAGACTTTCAGAGGTCATCTAGTCCAAATTCCTCCATGAGACAGAATCATCTCTATCCAAACCATCCCATTTGAATCTATTATCTAGCCCGTGGGTGACTGGTGCCTCCTGAGTCTGAGAGGGCACCAGCAGGGCACATCCGAGGGGGTCCCCCAGAGACCAGCTGCTGACCAGGGATCAGGGGGTAGTCTGGTTGAGCGTACCAGCAGCACAGCAGCAGCAGCACTTTTGCATGTGGCACAATGTGCTGCTGGCAGAGCCAATTTTAGGTGGGAGGGGGGCACAAGTGCTCTCTGGGCCCCCCTACCAGCCAGAGTGCTCGCTCTCAGAGGGGGCACCAGCACTCTCGGGGGGCACATGCCCATCCCGGTGTTCCCCCTACGCGTTGCCTATGATCTAACCTATTGGCACGTAAGTTCTTGTGTCAGACACCTTATCTCTAGAAAAGGGGTGGAAATTCAGATACTTCTGCGAAACATGTATTTGTTTCTTAAACAAATTAATCGACTACTAGAATATATTAAAAGAAATGTGCTGCTTGATTGTTTTGTTTACGATTATTCACTCAAAATGAATACAAACTATTTAAAATATTATTGAAAAGCCAATAATAACTTTATTTAAAAACAACAAGGGTTTTTCTCAATAAATATTTGTCAGAGATGGGTCCCAGACATGGCCATGATTGACAACATTGTAAGCTGAGACAAATTTATGATTATAGTCTTGATTTCACCTAAAGTAATCCAGTGAATGTTTGTAATCCAGTGAATGTTTTATTTATCATATGCTTTCCCTAACAAATATGAAACTATGCTCTTTCCCCTCTTCACACCTGGCATATTAATGAGTAAACAAAAAATGACCCTACAAACTTATGTATTATAAGTAGTAGTAAAGCAGACACTTTCATAGATTGCATTCCATTATAAATGGAGTAATAGAATAAGAAATGGAATAATAAATAATGGATTAATAAATGGTGAGGCCATAAATCCCCAAGTTTGAATCATTATAGAAAAGGTAAAAAAAAATAGGCAAACCAATAGGAAGAATTGGTCCAGATATGGTTTACCCCAGAGGTGCTCAACCTCTGGCCTATAGGCCAGATGCAGCCACAGAGCCATGACATCTGTACCAGGGGTAGGGAAGTTTGGTGGTGGAGTACAATATGCCCTCCCCTTCTTTGAAATTCCCAAGCCCTGTGTGGGGAGGGACAGAGCCAGGTCATGACCCCTACTCCCACACAGTCAGATCAGGACTGGGCCACACCCCCTCCTCCTGTGCCAGCAAATCAAGGCCAGGCTGCCCCTCTCTGCATGACCCAATGGGGTCTCATCACACCTGCGCTGGGCACTGCAGCAGGACCACCAGCCAGATCCAGTCCACGGATGGACCAGGCACTATCCATCCAGCCTTCCAAGGAAAAAGTTTGGGCACCGCTGGTTTAGCCTTTTAAAATATGTATGTAGATCAGTGGTTCTCAGCCTTTTGAGACTCAAGGCACAACTGGATAAACTTGAGGCATCCCTGGATAGACTCAAAGCACCTCATGGAAAATGACATCTTAGTTCGAGAGGATCTCAGTGGACCCCAAGGTTCCATGGCACACTGGTTGAGAATCAGTGATGTAAAATAGCATAGAACCACATCACTTTAATAAAGTGATACTTTAAAATTCCCTTTGAATTCCCAAGTCTATATATGGACTGGTTTTTTACATTAGTTTTCATTTACTTATATATACAGATTTTAGAAGTGTATTCTCTCTTCCATCTTCCAATTTGTTGAGCAAATATTATGTAGAACTGAGTCCAGACAGGCTCCTGCAGGCACTTCCTTGAAATTCCCTCCCAGTTTGATATTGATAACTACTCTTTTTACAATTTTTCAATAATGTGTACATTCACCTTAAAGGGATCTCATCTACAGCAGGTGTGTCAAGTATCTGGTAAACAGAGTCCTTTCATCTGGCCCGCAGGACTCCTGGAAGGGTTGGGAATTCAGGGGCTGAGGGCAAGTGGGGACAGGGCCTGCCACTGAATTCTGGTGTACAGAATCCTGTTGGGGATGTGCACTGATAATGCAGGAGTGAGCAACAGGTGCTTCAATCCCTGCACCACAGTCACTCACCCCACGGCCAGAGACAGATCTAGATTCAGCCTGCAAGGGTCCCTACAGTCTAAGTCCAGCCCAGAAGGCCTGGGCAAGTTTGACACCCCTGATCTAGACTATATTTTCCCCAAGTATGTATTAGGATGTCAGCTGTGACAGTGCTGAAATCTTACTGAAGTCAAGATATATCACATCTGTTCCTTTCTCCTTATCCATTAGACCAGTTACTTTGTCAAAGAATCAGATTAAACTGTTTTGATGCAATTTGCTCTTGGCAAAACCATGATGGTTGTTTTTATCCACCTTTTATTTTCTGTGATCTTATTGACTGATTATTTAATAACTTGTTATAACACCTTTCTAAGTTTTGAAATTATGAAGACTGCTATATACATTTCTGGGTTCTCTGTTTTTCCCGTTTTTATAGATAGATAGCATATTTGCTTTTTTCCAAAGAGGTATGAGAGATATGAAGCAGAATGATTATTGCCATATAGACTTCCTCAAATGTGATATTAAAAGTTTCACACCTGTTCTCTACACCATAACTGGCCACCCCGTGGCACGCATGCCAAAACTGGCATAGGCAGTCTCTGCATGGGACACATGGCAGACCAGGGGTGAAACAGGCAGCACAGAGATAGATAGGGTAAGAAGCAGAAAGCAGAGCAGCATATGGGGTAAGGGAAGGGGACAGAGTAGCAACTGGGGAAAGTGAAAGACTTGTTTGTTATCTTCTATGTTGCAGAGTCTCCTTATGTCTGATGAAGAATGTTTTTGCCTGAAAGCTTGCAAAGAACTTTTCCCCAAACTATTTAGTTGGTCTAATAAAAGATATCACATCTACCCAAAGAACTTGCCAAACTAATTTGCAGCACATCTGCCAGAAAGTTTGGCCCCTACTGCTCTAGATAGTCAAAATATTCTCACAGATGCAGAAAACTGACCTACTTCCCTCACACTTGAGAATAGATTTTCCTGAAGCAACACTGTATTTAAGCTCCAACAAGAAAAGAAGTGTTAGCTTTACCAATATAAAAGGACCAAGGGAATGATTTTCATTAAAGGCACCCCAACTTCACTTTAAAGCAAATAAAATGTGATTGGACAACAAGAAACAATTAGTTATTTTCATTGGGGAAAAGCATTAAGGTTACTTGGGGCACCTTAGGGCAAATATCATGAAATATAAAAACTCTATTCAAAAAATTGTTTTCATTTTCATCTGAAAAGGGAAATTAAGATGAGTAGGGATTCAAGTGTCTATTAATAGAAACTGCTTATAATTACTTATTCCTTTCTCATGAGTTGCTAAAAGTATTTTTTTAAAATCTAACAACAAAAACTTAGTTCTGAACAACATAAAAGGTCTGATTTAATTTTACCCTCTCCTATGTAAATCTACAAAAGAGGCTATGAAAGACCTCTCTATGATCTCCTTACACTATATGGGCATAGATCGGTTAAGATAGCAGCACTTGAGGTAGTATTTCATCTTTATTTAACAGAGATGAGATAGCGAAAGTACTCAAGGCATGAAAAAAATCAACTTCAAGAGGAAATCAAAGACTCACAGACCATAGTAGATGTCAGATGCCTATGTAAAAAATTGGATCAGGAAGAGACTTGGGTCAGACAACATACTTACAATATTTTTAACCCATCTATAGTCCACAGACATTCCATGGAGGAGCGGTCACACTGTCACTGCTCAGGAAACAGAGAAAAATATCATTTTGAGAGAAAAGTATGCCTGGGTAGGTCTCATGAATTCATCTGTCCTGGATCTCCCCTCACTTTCAGAGAAAGCTCTGCCTTGGGATGCCCCAAAAAGCCTTGTCTGGTCTCTCTACTATAGGATCCCCTTCAGCCAGCCCTGGCATGGCTTTTAGAAGAGTAAGCCTTGTATCTGAGACCCTGGCTCTTCTTTGTCCCCGGGTCCCCCAGCTAGTTGTGACATCCTCACCTCAGAGAACTTCCTTGCTTAGCTCCTAGGAAGGGAAGGAAGGGGGTTGCCTTTTCAAGGGGGAGTGTCAGAGTGCCAATGTCCCAAGCAGCACAGCAAACTCCCTGGCTGGCACTTGCAGGGGGGCCACTGGTGCACCCGCTTACCCCCATGCCCACTGGCTAAACAGGGAGCACAGCCTGGCAGGGGGTGCACTGGCGCTCTCACCTCTATGCATCACCCTTGGCTGAAGACATTTCAAAACAGCATCTTCTGTCATTTGTCTATGCTGCCTCCTAGCCTGGCACTGTTTTTAGAATGGGAGCAGGGAAGGGAGTGGAGGGAGTTCAGCCTGGGGTTTTTTCAGCCCCGACTGGAGAGTGGGATGGGTGTATTGGACCCCCCTGAGGTGGGGGGGGGCTCCAATTCACCCAACCCATCCTCCAGTGCCAGCTGGGGAACCCCTAGAGTGAGCTCCCTCTGCTCTCTTTCCCCACTTCCCATTCTGAAAACAGTCAGTGGTGGCAGAGAGCTGACAGGGAGGAGGGGCCATTGCTAATGGGTCTACCCTTCCCCTTGGAACCAACAGTGAACTTCTGTTTGATCTAGGGGTTTGTTGTAACTCAGAATGTGTCCTGGAAAGCATTCTCAATTACAGCAGAGAGCTGCACTTCTGTCTGTGCCCAATGTTATCAAGATCCAAGTACAGCAGTCACTGAGGCCTGCTGCTATACCCAAACTATTATTTTTCCCTGGGGTAAAAAGGGCATCAAGATGTCCTACTATAAATCTACCTATAGCAGGAGGGGCAACTTGTGGCATGTGTGCAGCCTCTTTGTGTGGCATATGGCAGACTGGCAAGTGGACAGACAGCACAATAACAGATTGGGCAAGGAGCACAGAGCAGAAAGCAGAGCAGCAGATCAGACAGAGAAACAGGATTGGAATAGCACTCAGGGAGAGTGTGAGAGCAATTTATGGCACACCTGCCCACTGATCTACATGAGCAGGTCTCACACTGAGTCTTCTGAAGTGTTCATCACGAGAATTTTAGGTTAGAACTCAGCCCACTTAGCCTCTTTGATAACACCAGGCTTATTTGATTCATTTCAGTGTCACAGTCACAGAAAAGAGTGTCCAGCAGCCAACCTGAGTGGCCCAGCTCTGGCAGCCCAGAAAGAGACTAAGACAGATCCATTATAACTTTTTAATACATGAACGGCTCATGCCCCTGGTGGCTGGCGGGGGGAAGGCACGGCTGTGCCAGCGGCGGTGGGAGCCCAGCAGCGGGGAGTGGGGAGCTCCTGCAGATGCCACCGGCACTGTTGGCGGCGGGGGAGATGGCAAGCACCGACCACAGGTCGGCAACCACCCTCAGGCACCACCAGCAGTGACAGCAGCAGCCAGGGGCGATCAGGGACTGGTGGCGGAGTGGCGATAAGTGACTGCCCACAGGCGCCACTGACAGTGTTGGTGGTGCCTTTTTTCAGGGGGTGCACCACCACACGCAGGGGGTGCACATGCACCCACATGCACCCCCTATGCATCGCCCCTGTTTTAATATATATCCATCAGTTCCAGCCAGCATACAACTGAAAGCTAGACAGAGATGAAACAAATCACCCGAAAAGGCAGAATGGCCTGTAGAGACTCCTCTGCCTGCATATTCAGATACAAATGACAATTTCCAGAATAAACTGGCAATGGACTTACACTTGCTGATCAAGATCAGTGCTGAAAGGAGGCCCTGGACATTCCAAAAGACTGGAATTTGCCATGGAATTTGACTCTGTGGAAATGCACTAGGAAAAGCAGCAATTACTATCAAGGAAGATAGAAGCTTATTACTGCACCCTGTAAATACAGCTTTATTTCTAATATGCAAGATGGAAAATAGGCTATTCCTCTAGTTTGATATATTTTGGAATGACTGGAAAAAAATATACATTCAGTTTATTAAAAAAAAGGAGAAAATTGGCAATGGTGTAAAAATAAAAGGAGACAGTTCAACCAATTAGTATTGTGGGGGAAGTTGGCTGCAAAAATTATTGTTATAAATTTAAGGCTTGCCAGGACAGAACACTAGTGAAAGTCCCTCACCAGTTTGAGAAATATGGAGACAGCCATACAAAGGGACAATATTTAGAGAGAGAAAGAGCCCACAGTTTTTCTTTAAATCTTAATGAATATTTGTAATTAAACAATAAGAACAAAAGGAGTTTGCCAACCAAATACGTAATAGGATCAATGAAATGCACAGCTATAGTGGACACTGCATTCAAACTAACCTGCCTGAAAAATAACACCTTCTGGCCAGACAGGCTAGGAAATAGGGAATATAAAACTGAACTGTCTAAAGGTGTTGTTACATATCACAATTCACACATGCTCACTAAGGCATGTTAGGCATATTCTGTGAGCAGTCACACATCAAGGGATAATACCCTCTAACATGCACAGCTCTGACTTGGTGCTGGAGGACTGGTAAGCAGGTCCATGGCTAGGAGCTGCCAAGTCTGCCCAATAGCTGCCCAGCAATCCAGCCTCCCTTCACCAATGCCTCCCACTGCCTCTCCACTCACCCATAGCTGCCTGGGTGAGCTGGTATTCGTATTCTGCAGGGATGTAATTTTGACTCCCTACCCATCTAGGACAGTAGAGTTCTAGATGATAAATCATCCATGGGTGGAGGGGGGGCAGGGGAGGGCTAGCAGCAGTGCATCTTGGAGGACTGAAAATTACTGGTATTGGCCCCAATGGAGCAGACAAAACATAACTACAATATGAGCCGCCTAACAGCAGCTGACAGTAATGCTTGCCCAGGCATAATGTTGAGATACTCCAAGGGCACTTAACTCACCTTTCCCTGCCTTAAAACATGGACATCCCCTTGTAAAAGTGTTTAACATGTGGGAAAGATAATGTCTAACAGCACCTTAAGTCAGAGATTGCCAACATTTACTGACAGTGGGCCACAATGCCCCAGCTCAGGTCCTGGGCAAGCCAGGCACTGCTGCTTCTCCTTACCACTGCTTCTCTCTGCTACCCCACCACTGTGCAACATGAGCAAATTACCCGGCCACCCAGCTCCAGTGCAGGCAAAGCCCCCCACCACCAAAGCCCATGCTGCTGAAGGACACCACTGAAGCCCCTGCTCCATAGGCTGGATCTGACAATGGGACAAGGGTTGCTGACCCCTGGTCTAATTGGTCTCAAATGTAGAGAGTGACTATGAAATATGTACCCATTTAAAAATTGGGAAAACTTGGATATGAAAACTGGACTTCTGGATTTTGAGCAAAATGCTTGAATAGTTGAGATACTGGATGAGCTAGTTATCAGTCTGGATTTTATTAAGGCTAATATCTGTGTAATAATTCCAGGAAACGTCCTACAAATTCAGTTTGTGGAAATTCCTTTTACGAATGGTACAGATGAAAAACATTATATGTAGGTAATCAGTTTACAATGAGCAGGTTGTCCTTTCTCCTAGTCAAGTCACTATAACGTTAACCTGGTGTTAACTGACTATATATAACTTGGTGTCACATCTCTGCTAGAGCTGTGCTAATAACGTGCTGTATTTATTTCTTTATTTTGGTCAATGGTCCAATTATAAAATATCAAAAGAAAAATTAGTTTAATTTAGTTCAAGGCTATTCAGACCTTCCTAGCTTATTTTTTGAAATCACATTATTTTAAAAATGAAAATGTAATTTCAAAACAAAAAGTTATAACATTTCTTTTTGAAAATGCCAACAAAAGTTTATGGAGGCCAATCTGAAATTGAACCCAAGGAAATACAGATTGCTCTAAAAGTCACAATTTACAGTGGGCATATAGTCAGTAAGCAGATAATTTTTACTGTTAAACTGAAAAATGAGGTTGGAAAGAACATTAACAATGCTCTGATCCCATAACATGTTTATTTCTAGGATTACCAATATTGCAAAACAGTTGTATAGATTGGGTAAGAAAAAGAAACTATTTCAGTAGTCAACATAGTTTAATTTAGCATTTTCAGAGTTAAAGGGGCTCTTGTAACTATTCTTGTCTTAGCACACCTTTATTTCAAAACCACTCTCATATTGGACACAGGTGCTAGGGTTTACTGATTGCAGGACACAAAACACAAACATACTATAAACTTGAGAGAGTGGTGGCTTAAAAAAGTAAAAATCTAAATTCCCCTAAATGAAAGTGAGAAACATGTGGCCCTAAGACAGAAGAAGTGGGCAGAGCAATATGCATGACTTAAGTGGGCAGACTCTGGCTCTCGTATTCACAACATGGAGTAGAAGCCAAAGAAGAGCATGAGAGTCAATGCCAGTTCCTCTGGAATTTGGCCATTTGTCTTTCTGAGTGTTAACAAGGACTCTGGTCCCAGCATCAAAAAAATGTTTGTTGCCACTGTAAATAACACTGCTGCACCACAAACTCTTTTAACTGCATGGCAACTATTCCCTGTGATAGTGGTAAGTCAAGATTCCACAGGCCCTTTCTTCCCCACATACGACTGTGAACTCTGTTTCTTTGCAGCTGAAAGGGTCTCCCTTCTCTTACCTCTGTACACCTTCCACACTGTTAGTGCTTTCCTCTTCCCTTTTTCACATGCTGTTGCTACTCTCTTGACATGCTGCTCTAGTCCCTTTTATTATAGGCATTTAGACAATATATAAAAAAATGTCATGATTAAAAGATTCCAAAGAACCTGGCATGTGTCTCCCTCTCTGGTGCAATGACTGTACTGCCGTTAAATAAAACAAAAATTTCACCCTTAATATATTAAAGAATTATATAAGAATTAACATATATTAATTCTGAAAGGGAGAAGGGGCAGAGATGTGCAGACCCCTCTTCCTCCCAGTACACCATTAACCACCAGAGCCTTTCTTCAAACTGTGTCCCAGTTTTTCATCTGGAAAATGTGGTTAGCCTCTAAAGGGAGGGTAAGCAGTATGGGGAAAGAGGAAGGGGAGGCAGAGGAGAAGCTACGGGACATGCTCCCTCAAAGTTCTTTCTAACACTTATTCAGAGAAAAAGAAAAGATTTCCAACATACACAACTCATTTATTAACAACTAAACAGTAGAACAACAACCATTTATACCACCATACTTGATTTGGTATTATGCAAATTAACAAGAATAATTTGGAGTTTTATATAGGCATCACCACACAATTCTAGCTATAGCCAGTCTCACAATCACACTCCAATTCAGAGACTAACTGCAATATGGAATGCTATTAAGTATACAATATTTTCTTACCAGTGCATTTATAAAGTCTTGGTGTATGCATATGGCAAGGGCTTGATTTAATGCTAAGCAGTTCAGTGGGGGGCAATTTTTAGTTTCCTGCATCTGTGCTAATATTCACAGCAGAGTGGTTATGGCTTGACAGCCAGACTCGCTTCCCGGCAGCCCTGACAGCGGTGGCTCTTTCCAGCTGCCGCTGCTACCACATCTGGCCCCACTGCCCAGGCACCCTGGCCCATCTGCCCTGCACCCACCACCAGGGGCAGGACCCATGCAGGCAGGGCACATGGCTGGGTGTGTGAGATGGGACTGCAGGCAGGTAGGGAGCAGTGTGCTGGAGCGGGACGGATGGGTGGGGCCAGGATCACGGGGCAGGATCATGGGGCAATGACAGCACAGGGCCAGGACCTGGGGCAGAGCTGTGTTCTGCTCCCCACATGCCCCTGTCCATGGAACCAGTTTCCATCATAGGGGCATACAGAGAGCAGGTCACAGATCACAGCTCTGCCTCAAAGCCCAGCCCCATACTGTCACAGCCCCATCTCAGCCCTGGCCCCACCCACCCATCCTGCTCCCAGGTGCCACTGCCTGCCTGCCTGTAACCCCATCCCAACTGCCCAATTGAGCATGGAGCAGAGCCACTACGGGAGTTTGGGTGAGCTGTTGCTGGGGAGTGTTGATCCAGGCTGCGACAGCTCACCCAAACTCTCTAAGTGGCTCTCCGGCCCAAATAATTGTCCACTGCTACTTTAGAGAGAACTGTGTATATTTTTGCCATTTAATCAGAACAGATATTTGCAAAGCACATACTATCTCTTCTACCCTTTTATCCTTTTTTCCTCAGCACCTGATACAGAGTAAGGGTAAACATCAATCTATCATTTTCATGCACAGTTTGTGCTCCAGGCTAAACTTCAGCTTGAAACCTAGTATATTTGTAGGCATAGCTTATCCATTTTAATAACATATGTTGAATTTGACTTGATTTTGCTATAGATTGTATTCCACTCATGTAAAACTTAAATGCATATGTGAAAAACTAGCTAAATTATACCAAAAGAAATTAAATAAATCTGGTATATGTATAATGTTATCTTTGGGAAGCTGTCACTGTTGCTTGGATAAAGAGTAAATCACCAGCGCTGATGATTATGCTGATAGGCAGACTAGTAGGGATAGATATATAATGTACTTAAAGCAAAGAAAATAATATAACAGTGAGCTTTTTCATGTGGATGGAAAGTGTTATATGTGTATATTAATTGTAAGTGATAGCATTATATCTCTATTTCAGAGAGAAGTAGAGGTTTGAACATACAAAAAGACAAAAATTGCTTCTCCAGGCTGATGACCCTTTACACTCTTATTGTATGAATTGATAACAGATTTGGAAATTCACACCGAATACTTGGATGATCCATTCAGCTTAAATGCAAGCAATTTCATGCAAATGCTGCTGCCAACTAAATTATTATTATTTGTATTAGATCAGAGGTGTCAAACTCATCAGGCCTCATAGGATGATGAGAAGCTCAGGTCTCATGAGTACTGCAGGGCTGGTCTGCACACCAAATGCAGCACATACCTCTGACCAGCCCTGCATGCCACATATAGCATGTAGGTCCAGTCCAAGACCCAAGGGCCAGATGATAGGGCTCTTCAGTCATATCTTTGACAGCCCTATATTAAATGAATGCTTGAAAGCGCCACTCAAAATCAGGGTCTTGTGGACTATGCATTATTCAAAGCTCATAAGAAAGAAAAGTCCCCACCTCAACAAGTCTACAATCTAAATAAACAGGCAATCGAAAGTAGGAAGGGAAACAAGTGCACAAAAAGGAAAAGAAAAATAAAGGAAAAATTGCCAGGATGACAAATTAGTGGCAAATCTGAAACGGCATCCAAGATGTACAAATTGAAGTCCAGTGCCCCTCGTTAAAAAGGGCTGGTTCCTCATGCATACCAGCTGGCTCCTTGTGCACACTACATTCCTCCCTGTTCTTCCTCCCTATCCATCTGTATTGTTTTGTTGGCATGTTATAATCAAATGGATTGTCTTGAGAAGAATTCAGGAATTCAGTAAGAGAGAGTGGTACTTTATACATGCATGCACTCATGCATACATACATACATACATACATATGCATGTTTACTGGTTCCATGGTCAGGGACGCAAGGCTGACAAAACAGATACCAAGCTTGAAGTCTTAGACTTCAAAAATGCAAATTTTAATAAGCTCAGGTCACTAGTAGAGAATGCCCTGAGAGACCAAGGACCACAGATAAAGGGAGCACAAGAAAACTGGTTGTTCCTTAAGGATACAATCCTTAAGACTCAGAGAAAATCCATTCCCTTGAAGAGAAAAAGTAGCAGAAGGGTCAAAAAACCCTCTCGGCTAAGCAGAGAAGTTGCAGCCCTCCTACAGAAAAAGAAAGAGGTGTACAAACAATGGAAGCTTGGGACAGCCTCTAAGGAAGACTACTTGACAATGGCTTGCACTTGTAGAAACCAGATTAGGCAAGCTAAGGCAGAAACTGAACTAAAACTATCTACAAGAAGCAAGAACAACAAGAAGTCCTTCGTTGGCTACTTAGGGAGTAAAAGGAAAACTAATGTGAGTATGGGGCTGCTGCTCAATGCCTCAGGATACCTGGTCACTACCACTCAGGAAAAAATGGAACTCCTAAATGACTACTTTACCTCAGTCTTTCACAAGACCAGGGGGAACAACATGCCAGGCAGGGCACAGAACAAGCAGGGTGGAATTGACACCATTCTCACCATTGCCGTAGAACTGGTGTACATGTACAATCAATTAAAGAAAGTAGACGTATATAAATCAGCAGGACCAGATGAACTCCTCCCAAGAGTGCTGCAAGAGTTGGCCGAAGTAATCACAGAGCCCCTGGCAAAGGTCTTTCAAAAATCATGGGCCTCTGGAGAAATCCCAGAGGACTGGAAGAGGACCTATGTTGTGCCCATCTTCAAGAAGGGGAAGCATGAAGACCTGGGAAACTACAGGCCAATTAGCTTAACTTCTATTCCAGGAAAAATCCTAGAAACTTTCATCAAAGAGGCTATATGTGACAAACTTGCAAAAGTCATGATAGTGAATGACAGCCAGCATGGCTTTATTGAGGGCAGGTCTTGTCTGACCAACCTCATTTCTTTCTATGATCAGGTGACTCATCACCTGGACGAGAGAAAAATGGTTGATATCATATACCTCGACTTCCAGAAACCCTTTGTCTTGGTATCCTACGAGGTACTGATCAGAAAACTGGAAGATATCGGGCTGAACTGCGGGACCATCAAGTGGGTGCAAAACTGGTTGCGGGGTAGGATGCAGAGAGTCCAAATGAATGGGTCAGTGTTGTCCTGGCAAGATGTGGGCAGCAACATACCTCAGGGGTCAGTACTTGGCCCAGTGCTGTTCAACATCTTCATCAATGACCTGGATGAGGGGGTGAAAAGCCCATTGGCCAAGTTCACGGATGACACCAAGATATTGGGTTGTATGGACACACCCGCAGATAGGCTGCAGATACAAGCAGACTTAGACAGACTGGCATATTGGGCAGAACGGTACCAGATAAGGTTCAACATAGAAAAATGCTAAGTGCTGCATCTGGGAAGGAAGAACCCCCAGCACACCTATGGTCTGGGCATTGCTAACCTGACCAGCACTACAAATGAAAGTGATCTGAGGGTAACAATAGACCCCAGCATGAATATGAGCCAGCAGTATGACACAGTAGCTGCTAGAGCCAATTTAACTCTGGCATGCATCAATCGATGCATCTCCAGTAAATCCAAAGAAGTGATTCTCCCACTTTACTCAACATTGGTGCAGCTGGAGTATTGCATCCAGTTCTGGGTGCTGCACTTCAACAAGGACGTGCTAAAGCTCAAGAGGGTCCAGAGAAGGGCCACGCGTATGATCAGGGACTTTCATGGCAAGCCATATGAGGAGAGGCTGAGGGACCTCGGACTCTTCAGCCTAAAGAAAAGAAGGCTGAGAGGGGACCTGATTGCGGCTTACCACTATATCACAGGTGTACATCAGGGGCTCAGTGAATAACTGTTCACCAGGGCACCCTGGGGGAAAACTAGAAACAACAGCCATAAACTCCTGGAAGATAGTTGCAGGCTGAACATTAGGAAAAACTTCTTCACAACTTGGGTGTCCAAACAAGCTCCCCCCAGAAGTTGTGCAATCATCTACCCTAGAGGTCTTCAAGAGAAGACTGGATGGTCACCTGGTTGAGGTCACTTGACTCCAGATGTCTTTCCTGCTCATGCAGGGGGCTGGACCTGATGATCCTTTGGGGTCCCTTCCAGCCCTATAATGATTCTATATATATACACATATATACACACACATGCACATATGCACACACACACACACACACACACACACACACACACACACATATATATAAAGCCAATCAACCTAAATCAAAAGTTTCAACTCTGCTAATACTACTTTTATAAGTGTATTTATTTATTAGAATTACATTCTGCCATACCCAGAAAGGTTCCAGGCCTTTAGTGTGCACTTCAATAAATGCTACACAACTGTTTGTGCAAATGTACTAGGATGCTCTGTGATCTCAGACTAAAACAGAACAAAATCTGGGTGATGAGCCCATAGAAATGGTATGCTACTTCAAATAAACATTTTAAATCAGATGGTCAAAACAGTAAGGCCAAAGAAGGCACCAGCTCTAGAGCTGAAGAGGAAAATATAACAGTGATTTTGTAAAAAGCAAGGAAGTGGCTCTGGAGGACACTCTTGGGAAAGGGTTGCGTAGATGAGAACCTTAAACCAAGGAGTCCAGGTGCTTCTGACAGAAGCCAGTCTATACATCAGGACAAAGAACAGGAACACAGTAAGGATAGAGAGGGAGCTCTGTTACCTAGCCAGATCATGACTTGATCAATAATATTATAATAATAATTTATAATATTATAAAACTAAATGCTCTAAAATTATGGTTTCACCAGTTACATGTCATTTTAAATCATTCATACCCCAGGCCGCATTTCAAATGCTTACTCTTAGCTGGTTGAACTAGTAGTCCAAGCTGCAACCCAGTTCCACCCACAATTCTAACAACCATTGTGATGGCACATCTAGATTTCATATTACTGTAGTTTCCTAGGTAACCAACACACAGCTGCAGAAAGAAGATGCATTCAGGATGAAGAAAACCAGTTGTCAGCATTTACACATATTTCTGTGCTTTAAAATAGTTTAAATAATATCAATAAAAACAAATGCTATACAAACTTATGTGAATGAAAAATTACTTCAGCTGGGAAAAGGACAGTATTACTACATGCGAGAAATACAGAATTCATAAACAGAGCTAGTTGGAACTACCTTCACCTCTGCTCCCCACCCCCAGTAGAAATTTTTGACGAAGTATATGCTGTAGAAGTTTTCTACAGCATATACTTTGTCAGCAGAAAACCAACAAGTTGGGGATGAAAACTGTCAGCTGCAAACAGTGAGATAAAGAGGTCTTTCTGATTATATCTTTTATTGGACCAATTGTGTAGTTTTAAGAAATGTCAAACAAGCTTTCATGCACAAAATGCCCCTCTTCCTCATGCCTGGACTTGAAAACCTGAAGAAAAGCACTGGGGTACCTGCAGACATGTGGGACATCTGCTCAGACGTGCTGTAATTACAGAGCATCAGAGCAGTTAAAGTGCCCGCACCACCATTTTGAAGCATGGGACGCTGAATACATGAGAGGCTATAGACAATTTAATTAGAGTGGCTCCTGAGAGCCATTGTAATTAAAGTGCCCTCCCCACCCACCCCCAGAGCACATGTAAAGATGTCCTAAGCTTTTGTGCCCAAAAGCTCATC
Organism: Alligator sinensis; assembly: GCF_000455745.1. Classification (NCBI taxonomy): domain Eukaryota; kingdom Metazoa; phylum Chordata; order Crocodylia; family Alligatoridae; genus Alligator; species Alligator sinensis. Next base: position 5,127,633 of record NW_005841835.1, read on the forward strand.
TAACATTTCTCCCAACTCCATAGTTTGCTCAGTAAAAGATAGCACCAAAAAAAACCTTGCTTCTCACAAATTTTCTGGATCATCAGTCCTACAATAACATTCTAACCTTCCTAGGTGAAAACTGAATTTTTTTTATTCAGAAATGCAGCACTAGATTCTTGGGGCATTTATACACATGCTCCGGGAGAGGGGAAGGTGCTTTAATTAGAGTGGCTCCAAGATCCACTCTACTTAAAGCTCTCAACGTATCATGTCTCCCCCCACTGAAAAATGGTGGTGGGGGCACTTTAACTAAAGCTCATCAAATAAGCTTTGATTAAAGCACCCCCACTGCCATTTTTCAGAACAGGGATGATGATACATATGACGCTGGAGTCAGCTGGAGCGCAGTAGTTACCACACTCCAGCACACTTGATTAATCGAGTCTGCTCCGACGCACTATATTTATAGTGTTTTGGAGCAGCCGTGCTGCACATGTATAGGCACCCTTGGATATTATATACCACAGTGATGGCTGAGACTGCTTATAGCATAGGCAGAATTTAATTAATTGAAATTTAAATTCTAAGAAAACATAATATTTAATAATTTATTTTTCAATTTCAACAGTGAGTACTAAACAAAAGTATCTTATTTCTTCTGAAATATTCCACAAGGAAGCTAAATGGTGGGAAGAAGAAATTTTAGGTATTGTTCTTCTGTTCTCAATCTGAAATCCTGCAGGCAATAATTAATCTTCATTGTATCCAAAACTTTCATTTTCCATGATGACTTGATCCTTTTTACTGAGCCTCTTCAGTTGCAGAAAGCTTCAGTTTGCTTTCCAGTTCAGGTTCCCGTCTGCCACTTCTAATCCTCATTTTTATTCCTGCTAGTTACTCATCTGATCTCTTTGATCCTTTGTAGCAAGCCTTAAACTCTGTTTTTATTCAGATTAGAACCCAGTGTCAAGAAGTGGTGTTTTCTTTTCCCTGCAGTTTTGCAGCCTTTAGCTTGTTTAAGCTTGTTTTCTCTTTTCAAAGTTTTCAGAGGTTTCATTTGTATTTACTGTGTTTTCAGGACATTCTTCAGGATGAGAGAAACCATTAAAATATGGCATGTGTGACAGTATTAGTTCCTCTGCTGCCACAATTGTATTTATTTAACTTCTTTCCTTTCTTCTTTAATCACTAGGTGTTGGATATAAAATATAAAGAAAGCTGTGTATAATGCAAGGTGTGTTACAGTGAAAGACCTGACCCTTACCTTACCATAACAGTTCTTCTAAATGTTGCTGTCAGCATGGAATCTCCTATTGTAGTGCCCCTCTTTCAGGAGCACATGATTGGAGTCTTTTGAATAGCAGTGTACCCTGGAGCTGAGCTTGTGCCTTGTGCAGCAGTGTAACTAGGGAGAGGTGAGCCTTGATATTCAGTGGAAGGTACACCAATCAAATGGTAACACATCAAGATGCATTGTGCTATCCACCTTGATAGCCTCTGATGAAATGACCCAGTAGTTTAAATAGCCAACTATAACCAATCATAAATTAAAAAGGAGACAGTCTAAGTGGCTTTGTTGTCCTGATGCAGTAGAGAAATCTCCTGGAAACTTCCAGCATATGCAGGCTCCCTTGTTCTGAACTGAAATAGGGTTTTGGGAAGAAGACAGAAAATTGACTGATGGAAGTCAGGGATCAATGCAGGGATCAACTAACGGTGTGTTTCAGTGCCACCCCATCATGAAGGTAGGGTTAGGCCTAAGTGCTTGGAACTTATTCACTCTTCAGCCCAATATGACAGTAGCTAGAAACCTGCTTTCAGAATAAAGCCACATAAGGAATAGCCTAAAAGATGCTCTAAGGCAAGGGTGGGCAAAATATGGCCCGTGAGCCACATCCAGCCCATGAGGCCATTCTATCCAGCCCACGGGGCCCCTAAACAATTTAGAAAATTAACATTTATCTGCCCTTGGTTCCTGTCAAAAATGACAGGAGGCAAGGGCAGTAGGACCCATGGGAAGCCCCGGTGGGCTCCCTCAACAGCAGGACCTGCCCAACCCCACCCCCACCCCATCTGGAAGCCCCAGCAGGGGCTTCTGGCCTGGGACCATGTGGCTGCCCAGTGTGCGAGCTCTGGGTGGGCAGAAGCAGCAAACACTGCCCGGCATGGCAAGCAGGGGGGGCCACAGCTGCTGCCGCCTTGCACAGCCCCAACGGGCAAGTCCAGAGCTGGCGCGGGGCCCAGGCTGGCAGTGCGGACAGGTTACAAGCTGGTGCTGAGTGTGGGGAAAAGTGGCCCCTCACCCATCCCATGCCCAGCGCTCTGTGCTGCAGCTGCTCACAGCCTGCCTGGGGCTGCTTTTGCCTGCTCAGGACATCCTGCGCAGGCTGCGAGTGGCTGCAGCAGGGAGATCCAGCCACAGGGTGGGGCAGGGGCCACTTTTCCCTATGCTCAGCTTTTCCCCAGTCTCCTTCCCTGCTCCTTCCCGGCGCAGAGGAAAGCAGGCCTTCCCTCGCCCAGTGGCCAGCGCTCCCTGCTTCAGCTGCTCACAGCCCATGTGGGACTGTCCTGAGCAGGCACAGGCAGCCCCAGGTGGGCTGTGAGCAGCTGCAGCATGGGGCACTGGGAACGATGCAGGTGAGGGGCTGCATTCCCCTGCTCCGTTCACTCCACCAGCTTGTAACCCACCCCCACTGCCAGCCCGGCACTGTTTGCCACCGCCACCCCTGTGCTGCCCATCGTGCGAGTTCTGGGGGGCAGCAGTAGCAAACGCTGCCTGGCTCAGCAAGCGGGGGGGCTGCAGCTGCTGCCACCATGCACCGCCCCGATGGGCAAGCCCAGAGCTGGCGCGGGGCCCAGGCTGGGC
>NW_005841835.1:5130570-5150118 GCF_000455745.1 Alligator sinensis
GCACAGCCCTACATGGCCGGCGAGTGGCTCCAGCAGGAAGTGCCAGCCATGGGGTGGCCAAGGGGCCACTTTTCCCCATGCTCAGCACCAGCTCCTTCCCGGCTGGGGAGCAGGGGGTTGGGGCTGCACACTGCCCGCCGCCTGTACCACGGGGCTGGGGGAGCACTGGGAGTGAGCAGGTGCAGGAGCCAGCGGGAGCACAGGGCCCGCACCAATGTCCCGGGGCCAGTGCCAGCAGGGCCGAAAGCCGAGTAGCTGGAGCGTGGGGTCCCAGCTGGCAGGGCCTCTATGAAGCCAGTCCAGCTCCCTCCTCTCCCTGGTGTTGCAGCCCAGCCCAGCTCCACAGACCCCTGCCAGCCTGCACCCTGCTTTGGGCCCCACCGGTGCTGGCCCTGGGACATTGATCCCAAGATATTGGAACATTGGTCCCAAGATGGTGACCGGGGGCAGGGCACATGTCAAGGGGTGGGGCTACCCATGCGGCCCTCAACAGCCTGCCAAAACTAGGTAAGCAACCCTCCGCCCAAAATAATTGTCCACCCCTGCTCTAAGGGAAGCTCTATGAATCTCACAATTCCAGCCTCCCACTATGAGGCATGGGGCTGCACCTATGCAGCTCCCTCTGACCAGGTTGTACTGGGCTTCCTGTGACATGGAAAAGGTTCCTGAGGAGAGGAAGTCAGACTGGCACCCCCTAAATCATTGCCCAGGGCTTGTGACCAGTTACACTACTGGTCCAAGATCTCTGTAATCCAGGCACCCTGGCCCTGGTATGCCCTTAAAATCATCAGTTGCAAGAGTAGGGACAAGAGTCAGTGCTTCATCTGGGGACTACAATGATGGTGGGGAATGTACTAGTAGATGGCAACATGTGCAGCAGTGCCCACAAGATGACTGAGTTCAGGATCCTGAAGAAAGGAAGGATGGAGAGCAGCAGAGTAAGGACTCTGGACTTCAGAAAAGCAGACTTCAACTTGCTCATGGAATTCCTGCACAGGGTCTCCTGGGAAGCCAGTCTAAGAGGGAGAGAAGTCCAGGACTGCTGGCTGTACTTTAAAGAAGCCTTACTGAGAGTACAGGAACAAACCATCCCAATGTGCAGAAGACCAGCTTGGCTTAGCAGGGAACTCTTCAGCAAACTAAATCACAAAAAGGAAGCTTATAAGAAGTGGAAACTTGGACAAACAACTAGGGAGGAGTATAAGAGCATCTCTCAAGCATGCAAGGATGAAGTCAGGAAGGCCAAAGTGCAATTGGAGTTGCAGCTAGCAAGGGATGTGAAGGGTAATAAGAAGGGTTTCTGCAGGTATAATGGTGCTGGAGGGTTTGCTCAGGGCTTGCAAGCCCAATCAGGGTGTTTGCACTGTTGGGATGGGGATTTGCAGCAGGCTGTGCACACAGACATAGCAGCTGAGATAAATAGCTTGGAACTCAAGCCTGCAGGATGCATGCACACATTGGACAGTTGTAACTCTGGGGCGGGAAGCCTGGGAAAAGGAGAGAGCAGCTGCTGAGGGGTGAAGAAGGGTAGCTGAGGGCTGTGACAAGAAGGTCTGCTCTGAGGGGAGTTGCTACCAGGACAATTGCTTCTGAAAGGACTACTGGCAGAAGAATTCTTTCTGAGTGAGCTGCTACTGAGGGCAAAGGAGCCATAATCTACTGAGTAGCTCTCCATCTTTGGAGGTTTTTAAGACCCAGCTAAATGAAGCCTTGGCTGAGATGATCTAGTTGGGGATGGTCGTTCTTTGAGCCGGAGGTTGGACTAGATGGCCTCCTCATGTCCCTTCCAACCCTAATTTTCTATGATCCTATGATTCTTTAGATGGGAACATAGGTTGAAGCTGCCTTTCCATTCTTATTAGTCCTTGAAGATTGATGTCTGCCTCTGGTTTGGCAGCCAAGCTAATGAAGCTGCTATAAAGAAAGCTATCCTCTTTCTCAATGTTTGGGTCAGGCAGCTACTGCCAATCTTATATTATCGTCTTCAATAAGGCCAAGTAAGCATGTTGTAAGGGTAATGGCCCATTTGAGGCTGCCTGGGCCAGTACCACTCATGTCCTCTTCAGATAGGGCCCAAAGCAGAGGGAGCCCTGGAATCTTCCCTGGGATTATTCTGAGAAGTAAGGGAGAGATACTTATTTGAGGCCAATGCAAACAAGCAGGGAAGCAATGATGATTACCATACACCTTAAATGTTGGGGCTATAAAATTATATTGAATCAGTGCCAGTGCTAGTTGCTTCTTCCCCACACAGGATATCTTTAGACAGAATGTTAGTTCTTCTATCAAGATATAACTCAGATCCTTGATATGCTTCAGCTATCAGTATGATTACAGATGTAAGATAGTCATGCATGGTAACTGGATGTGTGCTTATGCTCCAACTAGTCATGTTTCTTCATTTTGCCCTTCAATGTTGAAAGCATAAGCAGTGGACCTACCAGTACCAAAGCCAGCTCTGAGGTTGACAATATTGAGGTTGTTAGCGCCAAACACTGCAGTGTTGAGGTTGTTAGTGCCAATGCTGATAGTGTCATCTTTGGTGCATTCCTTTTGCCAAATCCCAAAGTATGGTATCAGCTATAAGGATGGGTGGCTGATGATGATATTTTCCTCTTCAGTCTAGCAGTTAATTTTTTTTTTGGTTTTAGAAGACCTGCATGGGCTGTGTGAGCAGATGTAGCTTGAGCCAAAGAGCCCTGGACCTGTTCATTTTCAGAAAGAACGACCAGCATCCTGAGAATCTGTCTGGGAGCTGCGGCTTCATGGAGGACCCTCGCACTGATCCAGGGGTCCTTCCATTTGATCCCCAAGATTCGACACAAGCACCGCTGGTGAAAGCTCTCAAGGGACTTAATGGGGCATCAGTAGACGGTCCAGGTTTCACTGCAGTAGAGGAGGATGGTTAGCATGACAGCTTTGTAAACCAGGATCTTCTTCAACTTCTGAAGGTCTCTATTTTCAAAGACACGTTGTCACAGCTTGAAGAAGGTGGCACTGGCACAGCTGGACTTCTTCATCAATGATAGCCCGTTGAGAGAGGTGGCTGCTGAGATACGGAAAGTGCTCCATGTGCTCCAGAGCTTCCCTGTCTATGTAGATAGCATGAAGGATGTTCAGCTGGCCTGGGGAGGGTTGGTGGAGAACCTTCATCTTGGTAATGTTTAAAAACAGGCACTGAAGAGATCTAAGGTTGCTTGCACATCCTGTGCAGAGTGAGCCATTACGCAGCAATCATCCGCAAACTGAAGGTCATGGATGTCCTTGGGGGTGAGTTTTGGTTTTGCTCGGAAGTGTCCAAGATTGAGAAGCTTCCCATCCAGCCAATACTGGATACTGACACCGGATGGTAGATCATCTCAGATGAGGTGATCATCTGAAAAGGGCCAATGTGATCCTTATATTCAAGAAGGAGAAGGAGGATCCAAGTAATTATAGGCCAGTCAGTCTCACTTCTATTCTTGGAAATGTCTTTAAAAAGATTATTAAGAATCATTTTTGTGTGAGTACAGAGGGAAAAATAATGCAACAGGGCAACCAGCATGGATGCATAGCAGGTAGATCATGCCTGACTAATCTGGTTTCTTTTTATGACCAGGTTACAAAATGCTTGGATGCAGGAGTAGAGGTGGATGTCGTACACTTGGATTTTAGGAAGGACTTCGATACGGTATCTCATCCCATTCTCATAAATATATTAAGAGTCTGTGACTCAGATGATCACACAGTCCAGTGGGTGGCAAATTGGCTTGAAGTGTCACAATCAGAGAGTGGTAGTGGATGGGTCAGTATCGACCTGGAAGGATGTGGGTAGTGGGGTCCCTTAGGGCTAGGTCCTTGGACCTGTACTCTTCAATGTCTACATCAGTGACTTGGATATGGGCGTGAAATGTACTCTGTCCAAGTTTGTGGATGATACTAAATTGTGGGGTGAAGTGAACACACCGGAGCGTAGGGAACAACTGCAGGCAGACCTGGACAGATTGGATAAGTGGGCAGTACACAGTAGGATGCAGTACATCAAGGACAAATGCAGAGTGCTGCACCTAGGTCATAAAAATATCCAGCACGCCTACTGGCTGGGAAATGACCCTCTCAGCAGCACAGAAGCAGAAAGGGATCTTGGAGTCATAGTGGACTCCAAGATGAACATGACTAGTCAGTGTGATGAAATGATCAGCAAAGCTAACCACACTTTATTGAGCATCAGCAGATGCATGACTAATAAAACCAAGGAGGTGATACTTCCCCTCTATGCGGCGTTGGTCAGACCACAGTTGGAGTACTGCATCCAGTTTTGGACACCATACTTTAAGAAGGAGTGAATAACCTTGAGAGGGTCCAGAGGAGGGCCACTTGTATGGTTAGGGGTTTGCAGGCCAAGCCCTATGAGGAGAGACTAAGGGACCTGGAGCTTTTCAGCCTCTGCAAGAGAAGGCTGATAGGTGATCTTGCGGCTGACTACAAATTCATTAGGGGGGCACAACAGGGAATCAGAGAGGCTTTGTTCACCAGGGCACCTCTTGGGGTAACAAGGAACAGTCACAAACTGACAGAGAGCAGATTTAGGCTAGACATCAGGAAGAACTTCTTCACGATAAGGGTGGCCAGAATTTGGAATGGGCTTCCAAGGGAGGTGATGCTCTCCCCTACCTTGGGGGTCTTTAAGAGAAGGCTGGATAGGCATCTGGCTGGGGTCATCTGACCCCAGCCCTCTTTCCTGCCCAGGCAGGGAGTTGGAATCGATGATCTGTTGAGGTCCCTTCTGAGCCTAGCATCTATGAATCTATGAGGTGGATGATGATAGTCAGGTAGATGGTGAACAGGGTGGGGTGATCACACAACCTTGTTTGACCCCAGTCCAGATACAGAAGACATTGGTTTCAGATCTTCCACTCAGGATAGTGGTGGTCATATTATCATGCAGGAGCCTCGGCATGGTGACAAGCTTCAGTGGGCAGCCAAGTCGTTGGAGGAAGGTCCACAGAGCTTCATGATTTAAGGAATCAAATGCCTTGGTCAAGTCAATGAAGGCAAGGAACTGTCCCTGACATTTTTCTTGGATCTGTCTGGCAACAAAAACCATATCCACTGTACCCCAGGATGGTCAGAAGCCACACTGGGTTTCCAGAAGGATCTCCTTGGCAATGGGACAAAGGCTGTTCCGGATGATGTGGGCCAGGATCTTACCCGCAATGGACAGGAAGCAAATCCGCTGTAGTTCCCACAGTCAGATTTGTCCCCCTTCTTGTAGATGGTCATGATGGCCGCATTCTTGAGATCCCTGAGGATGTTCTCTTCATCCCAAAGGTGGAAGACAAGCTGGTGGAGTTGTGATGTGAGCCAGAAGCCACTAGCATGGTAGACATCTGCGGGTATACCATCTGTCCCATAGGCTTTGTTGGTTTTCATCTACTGGATGGCCTGCTTCAGCTCTCCAATGTTTGGTGAATCACCAAGGGAATCCACCACAGGGTGTTGTGAGATGGCTTGGAGGGTCTCCTCTGATACGGTGGATTCCCAGTTAAGGAGGAGTTCAAAATGCTCCTTCCAACATGGACAGATGGAATCATCCTCCTTGAGGAGCAAGGAGCCATCACGTGATTGGTGGGGGTTTTGTCCAATGAACTAGGGTCTGTAGGTTTTCTTGGTAGCCTGGAAGAAGTTACGCATGTCATGCTGGTCGGTGCAGTCCTGGATCACACGCGCCTTCTCCACCCACCAGTTGTTCTTCATGTCACAGATGCATCACTGGACCTCAGCCTTCAGCTGGTGGTGCACTGCCATCTTTCGCTGAGTTTGTGGATGGCTCTGACAGGTGATGAAGGCTGCATGCTTCTGCTCAAGGAGATCACAGATCTGAGCATCATTGGCATCAAACCAGTCCTAGTTCTGTTGCGATGAGAACCCAAGAGTCTGGGCACAGGCATCTTGGACAGCGGACTTGAGTTGCTCCCAGTGTGTCTGGATGGACATGTCATCAGCAGTAGGGACTTGCTTCAGGGATGGAGGCGCAAATGACAGTGATGCGTTGGTTTTGGCTGAGGTACAGGCAAAGGGTCATCAGGCTTTTATTGACACCCGAAGGGAGTTTGAGGAACACATCAGCGATCTTGTTCCTGAGGGAGAAACAGACTCCATGGATATGGGGGTCACAGTCTCATTTCCCTTTCCAGAAGATGTACCCTTTTCTGACCTCCCTCAGTTGTCCCTGCCTGGAGAGCCAGGTTTCACTGACAGCAGTGATGTTGATTTTGTGCCTCGCTAGCTCCCGAGCCACAATGTTAGTTCATCTTTCTGGGTGAAGCTCTTTGGGTTGTCGATGAGCGTTCCCACATTCCAAGTTCCAAAGTTTAGCTTTTTCTTATTTTGACTGCAGGAATGGTGATCCCACTAGGTACTGTTTCCCAGACAGGAGAGATGGGACAGCCTATTTTTGGGGGCACCTTTTCTATCCCTCTCCCCATTGGGGTGAGCAGAGGGTATCCTAAAAAGGACTACTCAGTCATGGATGTAGCTGCCAAAGGACACCCCTGTCCTGACACAGGTGCCCGATGACCATCATGCATCTACCACCTGTGTGCAGATTCTTGGCTGGGGGCCTCCAGCTATCACAGCCCTGCCTCCATCACCAATCCTCTGTCACCACAGGGCTTTTGGACCTGATGGAAGCCTGCGTGTGGCAAGTTTAGCGTGGGGACTCTGGTGCACAGTCAGACCCACATGGTCTTGGCAGTTGGTGGCCAGGTTCAGTGGCATGGTGAACCATGACAACTGGGGCCACTTCTCTGTTGCAGCCTTCTGCCTTCACAGCTGTTGGGGCCAGAGCCTTCCTCTACCTGCTCTGCCATTGAGGACTTCTTGGATCATTCTTTGTCTGGAACCTCCCCTTCAACCCTGCCGATATAGATGGCCCTACCAGGAGTGTGAGCTCCAGACGGCATCACTCTTGGGGTCATTTGAACACACGAGCCTTTCCACCACGACAAGGTGATGATCCTCAGAGAGGCTACAGTGCTAAGCCAATATCAACTGTGAAAGGGTTAACACTGGACCTCACCCATGCTGCTTATTTAGCCAGAAAGAAGTGGCAGCCATCTTGGCAGCAATTAGAATATAGTGTCTCCTTTCTCTTATTCCAGCAAAGACAAATCAGCTTCGCCATGTAAGATGCACCCCAATTTTGAATGGCTGAATGTGGAGGGGATGGGGTGTGAGTGTGGTACGTGAGGAAATGCAGTATGTCTCTCTGTGAAGGTGATATAGCCATCACAGGACAGATGGGATTTGAACCTTGACTATTCAGAGCTTGCCATAGGATCTGGCAGTAAATGCAAACTTCCCTGCTTTACTACAGGAGAGGAGTTGACAGATTTTTTCCCTTTTGGAAACATCCAGCTTGAAGAAGGAGAAAGAATGAAGTTCTCTTCAATATTCTTGCGAGCAATACATGTTTTTAAGCTCTCAAGACTGGTTGGGGAGACACTCAGTACGTTCTGTCTCAGTGTCACAGGCAGTAAGAGGGGACCAAGGGAGAATTGTATCCATTTCACTCTTTATGCTTTCACCTGTGCACATGAGAATGCATTGTGGGCTCTCAAGAGACACTCATATTCAAAAGTCTCTGCTCTCATGCATACAACATTTGAAGAACCAAAATTATATCTAAAAGTAGAAACCCCACAAAATGATATACTCCTGCTAACCAGAAATATTACAAATGTGAAGCTATAAATATTCCATCTTAAAGGTTTTGTCTGTAAGCTGACAAATTTTAATGATAGCTCTTTTATGAGCTTCAATGTTCCTTCTGGCTCACTTGATAAGTGAAGTCATAGGTCAAGTAATCATTGTAGATGTCCTTTAAGACTAACCATTTTCTCCATGGACAATAACTCCTGTGGGCACTGCATAAATTCCTGGATAGCTTCTTTCCCTGCGCCCATTTTGTCCTGTGGGGTAGTTATGTTTGATTTTAAGTATTATTTTTATGACGGTGACTAGCACAACAAGGGCAGAAAGCCAGAAAGATAATACTTTGTTGCACTAGTCACAGAAGTGCATTCATTATATGTGCTTCACAACACAGTGGATACATTTCATTTATAGCACACAGTTTGCACAGAACTGGCACTGAACTTTGCATTGAGTATATCTTCAGGACATCTAAAAGGAAGACCATCCTTTATCCCTAGGTCTCACTCTTCTTCAAGCATTAACTGCTTCCTTGGCTCCCTATTGTTGTCTGGTTTTTCTTCTCCTAAGCCTCTTTCTTTTATTAATACATTTCATGCATTTCTTTCCTATATAGATGTTGAGCCATTTGTTGCCATGGTTTCTTTAAATGTTCTCAGGTCAGGCCTCTGATGTTCTCTGCAATATACAGTTTAAAAGTTTTATCATCCAGGATTGGACTGACTATACATGGTGTTCTGTGTAATGCTTGAGACACTAAAGAATGGTAAAAAATTATATTCCAAACAGCATCTTGAAAGTATATGTTAATGTGCTGGCCATAATGTGGAAAGGCAAAATTAAGCTGTTATTTCTTCATATAGATTACCTAGGCACATCCCTTAAACAGTATAATTTTACAGTTTAAAATTACAGTTTGTGTTTGCCTTGTTACTATTTTTGTGCGATTTTTTACAAAACAAACATTTAAAAAACTCTTGTTAAACGGAAAATTGTACCAGCAACAACCAGTTAAAAAAGAATATGTGAATATGTATTTGCATTGTACTGTGCATGATGAAAAGTGGGTTTGGTTTTTGTTTCAAGAGAAGGCAATTTTTTAATTTTTAATTTTTAAACTAAGGAGGACAGAAGCAAGTAAGAACTTTCAGAAGTTTTTTGACAGAAGACTTGAGACAGTATGGGATCTGCATCCCAAGTAAATTATCTCATTTGCACTGCTTTAAAAAGAGACAGTAAAGCACTGCATCAAGACTACATATAACCTGTGTGAAAAGTTACTGAAACTCAAAAGATGAAAATGAAAGAAAAAAGGAAAACAGGAAAAAATAGAATAATGTCATTAGCCATTCCATGTTACTTTCCTCCATCAGCTTACAACACATTTGCCTCCCCATGGTAATGACTTTAGCACATGGAAAAGTACCAAGTTGGGGTTTTTTTTCTTAACCTAATATTGTTTACCCAGAGATGTTATGTAGGGGTGCACCAATAAAAATGTATTGGCTGATACTCATAGCTGATTATTAACCAGGCATATTGGCCAATACCGATATAATAACCAATATTTAGTAACAATGCAAGACATTTTAAACTACTGACATAAATTTCATAGATTTCATAGGCATTCAGGCTGGAAGGGATCCTGGAGGATCATCGAGTCCAGCCCCCTGCCTAGGGGCAGGAAGTCAGCAGGGATCATAGGATCCCAGCAAGATAAACATCCAAAAGTGTCTTGAAGGCATTCAAAGTGGGTATTTGAACCACCTCTGGTGGCAGTCTATTCCAAACCTCGGTGGCTTGGACAGTAAAGAAGTCCGATGAAGAAGTTAAAAAGTAAAGGCCCTAGGGCAGAGCCTTGAGGGACCCCACTGGTCACAGCACACCACGACAGTCAACCACCACCCTCTGGGTCCTGCCGCAGAGTCAATTCCCCAGCCAGCAGATCGTGGTGAGGTCAAGGCCACAGTTAGCCAGTTTTGCCAAGAGTTGATCGTGGGATACCAGATCAAAGGATTTTTGAAGTCGAGATATATGACATCAATCTCTTCTCCCTTGTCCAGGTCACCTGGTTGTAAAAGGAAATGAGATTGGTCAGGCAAGACCCACCCGCAACAAACCCGTGCTGGGTATCCCTCAAGATATTGCCATCAGCTAGCCTGTATAGGACGGCCTCTTTAATAATCTTTTCCAAGACCTTCCCCAAGATAGAGGCCAGGCTGATGGGACTGTAGTTTGCTGGATCTATTTTCCTCCCTTTTTTAAGACAGACTCCATGTTGGCCTTCTTCCAATCATCGGGCACTTCACCAGAGCGCCAGGAGCTCTCAAAGATCCATGCCGGGGCCTGAGCTATGATGCCTGCCAGCTCTTTGAGTACCCTTGGGCGTAAACCGTCAGGGCCGGCTGACTTGAAGGTATCCAGCCTGTCAACGTGTTCCTTCATGAGGTCAGCTTTGATGGATGATAAGGAATTTCCCTCACCCGGGCTTCCCTGTCCCGTAGTGGGCAGAGGCATCCCATGGGACTGGTGAAAAACTGATGCAGAGTACCCATTTAGCAGGTTTGCTTTTTCCTGGGCATTGGTTGTCAGTTGTCCCATCTGGTTTAGCAGGTCGTCCAATGTTGCCCTTGCTTTTCCTCCAGCTCCCCACATATCTAAACAAGGACTTTTTATTGTCCTTGATATTTGTAGCCAGTTGGAGTTCCATTGCAGCCTTGCCTTTCCTGGTTTGCTCTCTGCAGGTCCGGACCAGAGTAGAGTATTCCTCCTTGGTGTTGGTTCCAGTCTTCCATCCTTTGTAGGTCTTCCTTTTAAGATGCAGGAGGTCCGCTAGTTCCCTGGAGAGCCAAGGGGGCTGCTGTGCCCTTTAGCTGCCTTTTCTCCAAGATAGGATAGACTTTGCTTGCGCATCCAGGATCACTCCCTTGAGGAGCAACCACTCGTCCTGAACTCCCCGCCCCTTTGGGTTGTGGCCCTTTTGGGCCTCACTGACAAGCCTCCTGAGCTTGTCAAAGTCAGCTTTTCTGAAGTCGAGGACTTCTGTATTACTGACTGACTCGCCAGCTTTACGGCGGATGGGGAAGGTGATCAGCTCATGGTCACTGTCACCCAGCTTCCCTTCAATCATTAGGTCACTGATTAGGTCGTCCCTGGTTGCTAGTACCAGGTCAAGCAGCGCTTTACCTCTCATCGGCCCATAGACGTCCTGTGTCAGATAGAGGTCATCCACACACAAGAGAAAGCTTTGCGACTGCTCAGATTTGGCTGAGCCCTCCTCCCATGAGATGTCTGGATAGTTAAAGTCTCCCATGACAACCATATACCAGGAGCATGCGGCCTCAGCCAATTCCCTGGCAAACTCCTGGTCAAGGTCTTGACCCTGGGTAAGGGGTCTGTAGTAGACTCCCACCATAGTATCCCCTGTGCCGTGTTCCCCACGGATTTTAACCCAGAGGGTTTCAAGTCCACCGTGGGTGCCAATGTTGGCTTGCAAGGATGCGCAGCTTTCCTTGACATAGAGAGCTACACCCCCACCCCTTTTCTCTACTCGATCCTCCTGTACAGGATATAGCCGTCTATACCTGTGGTCCAATCATGGGTGGAGTCTCACCAGGTCTCCGTTATCCCTATGACATCACAGTTATTTGCATTTAGCAGGAGGACAAGTTCCTCCTGTTTGTTCCCCAGTCTGGCATTTGTGTATAGGCACACAAGTGTCCCCTTGGGGGCCCTTGCCTTGCCTACAGTTCGTTCCAGGGCTGGGGCAGGGGTGGGCTCCCTTGAGTGCCTTGGTCTGCTGCAAAAAATAAACATTTTTTGTTTGTTTTACATTTATAACACGCGCATATAGATGGACAGATTTTTTTGTATTTCTGCTTCTAGAAACATTTTGTAGCAAAACAAAAACAAACACACATTAACTTTAACACTTTTACTTTTAAAAAGGTAGTTTGCAGTATACACTTTATACTCTTACATAATAATTCATTTGACAGAAAAGTCATTATAAAACTCAATATTCAATTTGTCTTACAAAAATCACCCTAGCAAAGTTGGAAAAAATAGCATAATCATAACAATTTTGGCTTCAAAATAAACCCATGAGAAATGCAGGTCAAGATGGAAAAATTACAAACAAAAAATATTGAGGTACAGTTCATAGTAGTAGAAGCCACTGTAATAATAATAATAATAAAATTACATTATTGGTAGAGTAAAAAAAAAGCCATATTTATACCTTCCTCATTGCTTACAACTTTGGGATAGCAAGTGATTGAGTGAAAGGTTTTTCTTGATTAAAAGCAATGTTTCTGCTTTTTTGCACATCAGTCAGTTCCTCTTCTCATCCACAAAATGTGAAGATGCACTGCACAGACATTTGCTCTCAACACTGCTGCAGGGGGAAAGGAGAAACTTGCATGCAGCTTCAGCCAAAATGGGAGATCAGCCTTTGTTGCCCTCCCAATATTTAAATTTTTCTGCACTTCTTGGAAGTGTGGGCTCACCCAGATAGCTTTGTTTCTGAAGCATTACACTGCTGTTTACCTCATCAGTTTCTACCCCAGAGATACTTTCCTCCAATACCTCATTGTAAATTGAACACAAGGAGCTCAGTTATGCAATGATGTCATCTGCTTCCTTTGATATCTTGAGTGCTTGTACACATGATGGCGAGGCCATGTACACGTGACAAAAAGTAACAAGAAATCATCATTTGTCTAATGTAATGGCATCAGTGTGTACATGTGCATGATTTTTTTCATGTAAAAATGTATTTGTGTGTGGCAACTTAAACTACCTCCAATGTATTTTAGTTTGATTGGAACAAATTGTCCTGTTGCGGATAAAAAAATTGTGCATGTGTACATCATGTCTGGAGGCTAAAGAAGACAGCGGGGATGGTGCATGAGGAGCTGGAAGTCTGGGCAGGCTCATGGAAGCTTAGGCTTGGCAGGCTTCCATGCACTGTCCCCGCCACCTTCCCAGTCATCTGCACACCAAGCCACCCTCCTGCCGCCTTCCTGCACTACCCCAGGGACAAGCCAAGGACAAGCTGATTCCCGGGTGATCCAGGTAGCCAGAGAAGGTGGCAGGGATGGTGCATGGGGCGCTGGAAGTCCACCAAGCCCAAGCTCCCCTGAGCACACCCAGGCTTCCAGCACCCCGTGCACTGTTGAATTGGACCAGGTACTGCCTGTGTGTGATCTGGGGCAGCACCCACCCAGCTAGCAGCCCACCTAGGCAGGCCCAGGGGGTCCTGCTGCCATGGAGGGAAGCCTGCACCCCCACACACAGCTCAGGGCTGTGTGACCCAGTGGCAGCTCATGCAGGCAGGCTCTGCCAAGGGGACAAAAAAAGCGGTGAGGGGCCCTGTTTTTTTTTTCTGGTGGAGCCTGCCTGCCTCTCTCACAGCCAGGGAGCAAGCTGCCAGTAGGCCCTGAGCTGCAAGGGGGAGGGGAGGGACGGTCCTTCCCTCCACAGCAATGATGCCTGCCGGGATCACCTGGGCGGGATGCTAGTGGGTGGGTGCTGCCTGGCAGGGTGTTCCCGCCGTGGAGAGAAGGACTGTTCCCCCCCACACACACAGCTCAGAGCCTACCAGCAGCTCATTCCCTGGCCGTGGGAGGGGTGGGCAGGCTCCACCAGAAAGAAAAAAATAAGCGGGACCCTTACTGCTTTTTTTTTCCAGAGGAGCCTACCCATGGATTGTTGTGGGGGGGGCAGCCAGCAGCTTTTTGCTATTATCAGTAAAGTACCTGTCCTTGTATGTTGGATCCAGCAGTCCTGCAATGCTGTAGAGAGGTTCTGGTTCAATTTCAGCAAAGTGTGTTTCCATAGCTTGCAGCAAAGTAACTTTCATAATTTTAATTCTGTCGTCTGAATCTGTAACTTTGCTCAAAAGCCTTTTTATAG
The DNA here is from genome assembly GCF_000455745.1 of Alligator sinensis. Taxonomy (NCBI): domain Eukaryota; kingdom Metazoa; phylum Chordata; order Crocodylia; family Alligatoridae; genus Alligator; species Alligator sinensis. Next base: position 5,144,182 of record NW_005841835.1, read on the forward strand.
CCACAGTGGATGGGATATCACCAGAAGCAGAGGCCAAGGATAAACTCAATTCACATGTTAGTTCTTCAACAGGTGCTAGAATTATCACTACTTTTTCCATCAGCAGTCACTGATGTACAATGAGAGTTGGAAGGATTTCAGTGTCGGCTGCATACACTCCCAAGTACACATTTCTGCTCCAAAAGGCTTTGCAGCATGTCAGCCTTTTGGCTCAGATCAAGTATAGTGCTGTTCCACCTTGTCTGTATGTCCTGCTGTAACCTCTTAGAAAGCATTCTGAGCTCAGTCTGCACCCCTTGAAGATGAAAATAGGCCAACAGAGAATGTTTTAAGTGCCCAATGATTTTTCATCCAGTAACTGGTATGTCACACATGCTGCTCTTTGATAACACTCCTTCATTCACAATGAGCTGGAGTGTGTGCGCTACACAAGGTAAACTTGGCAAACTGGAGCCTTGCATTGCCTTTGCTCTGTTTCTTGCATTATCCCTAATAATGACATGAACCCTTTGTCCTTGGGATTTTCCATGCTGCAAACATCTTGTCAAATGCCATTGAAATAGCCTCAGCCATATGGAAGCTGCTGAACTCCTGAGCCTGTAGTACTGCCCTCTGTAAATTTAATTCACTGTGCAGTTAAACTCAGCATTGACATAGGTCACACATCAGAGCTCCAAAAATCAGTCATAAAGCTAAATGCTGGTACATGATCATCTTCAACCAGCATTTGTATGTGTCTTAAAACAACACTGTACAGCTCTGGCAGCTCAGTCTCAGCTATAAACTTTCCACTGGGTAGTATGTAATGAGGCTGCAGGCATTCAATAAGACAGTGGAATCCAGTATCTTTTACAGTGGAAAATGACTGATCATCCAGAGTTATAAATTCCACTAAACAGTAGGAATTTCTTTAGCCCTGGCATCTCCACTTCCAAATTTCTATCAGCATTTTACTGTTTCATGTAGTGATAGTTGCTTTGGTGCAGCGTTTTCTTGCCCCACTTCTTTCTTCCCTGTAGTCATTTTTAGGAAATCATTGTATTCAGTAGCATGGCACATCTTGAGGTGCTGTATTAAGTTCATTGTGTTGAAATCTTTACCGGTGTTACCTCCGCACAAAATATTTTCAGCACATACTTTGCAATCAGCTGTTCTGTTGTTCTTTCCAAACACTTAAAAAATCCATATTGTGCTTGTTTGGGACATATTTACAGCTGATAAGAGATTACACAGTACAACATGGTATAGCAAATATCTGTTTACTGAATAAAGGGCTTGCTGCAGGTCTTCTGCCACCTTGCCCAGATCTGGCCCTGCTGCTCTGGATACAGCACCTCAGGGGTGCCTATACATAAGTAGCAAGGCTGCTTCAACATGCTGGAATTACACAGCATGTCAAGCATGACTCAATTAATCAAGTCTATTGGAGTGTGAATTGCCATGGTCTGTTGTCCTGTGGGTCCAAGCCAACTCTCAGGATCTCAATATTGTGCTGTTAGATGAGAGGGTATGGCACAATTGCACATATACAAACACACAAATCAATTAGGTGCACACACACACTCTAGGTCAGGGGTGTCCAACCTTTTTGAATATGGGGCCGGATCATGAACTTTTTATCACCCAGTGGGCCAGTGAGCCATATTCAAAGACCTCACAGGAAGCGATATCACATCAGGAAGTGATGTCACGTGACCTTTGACACCAATGAAGTCGCAGGAAGTGACAATGAAATGTGTCTGGAAAGGTGGTTTAAAATCCCAAATAAAAACAATATAAAAGCAACAATGAAATAATACCAAACACTTGACTAAAATAAACACTTTCACTTCTACTCACTTCTCAATGAATGAAAGAAGCATAATGCAAGTCGACAGATCAAATGTGGAAAAGATATCAGCCAGAGTGGAAACTAATCAAAGCAACAAAAAATGGGCATTTTTGAGAATAATCTTCAAGAAGATTTACTTTTATTGTATTAGTAACTTGTTAGTAACACATCTTTAACAAGTAGTAACAAGTTGAACCCCCAATCCCCCACAAAGAGAAACAGAAGCAAACACAATCCAAACACTGGACAGTATTTTTACGATTTTTACCTGCTGGTTAGGGGGGAGAAGTGTAGCTGCCTCCCTCCCATGTGCCCTTGCCCTGCTTCTTGGGAACAGTAGTGAGCAGACAGCAGCAGCACCAGCCAGGCTGATGATGCAAAGAACTTCCAGTGCTGCTGTGGCTATTTTTTTTATTCCTCCTGAGAACGAGCAGGGGGGGTTTGGGATGTGAATCTCCCCCTCTCCCCCTCACCTCTCTCTCAAGCCCGCCCGGAGGACACAGGGGCATGTACCAGCAGGTAAATCAGGTGGCAGGGAGCTCCCTAGCAGGTGGCTGGAGAAGGGGAGAGGGGGGGAAGCATAGTACAGGTGAGGAATCAGGTATGGCAGAGCTGGCAGGGAAAGGAAACTCCTGCCTGCTGCTGCTGCCACTTCCTTATTCTGCAGTGGTTGCTCATCTGGGGAATCAGGCGACAAGAGCTGGCAGCAGCCTTCTGTCCCAGCCCAGACGCTTGCTTCTTCTCCCCTCTCCCCGCCTCCATGGCTCAGCTGGGCACAGCCACATCTGCAGCCAGGCAGGAGTGGAGCGGGGCAGGGAGAGCCACTGTCATACAAAGGAGCCCCAGTCTGGGCTCCTTCTCGTCTTCCCGGCTGCAACCTCTCCGGGATGTGTGGAAAAGGCACCCTCCATTCCACTGCTGCCCACCTCGCTGCCCCAGAGGCCTCATGTGCCCACACCGCCCCCTGCTCCCGCCTTGGCCCTGCGCGGCTCCGCTGCTGAGCTCCGACCCCACACTGCCGCCTCCGCCTGCTTTCAAGGATGCCTGGTAAGTCGCCCAGGCACCAGGGAGCATGTGTGTGCCCAGGCCCTGCTGTGGGGCACTGCTTACTGCGGGCTGCGTGTGGGAACCTTGTCCCTTCCCCAGCCCTTCAGCAGCCATTAGGAAGCTGCTGAGGGGCTGGGGTAGGGACAAGGGGTGGGAACAAAAGTAAACAGTGTTTATTTTCATTTCCCATCGCAGCACCTTGGGCCTTAGAAAATGGCTTGGCGGGCTGCATGGCGGCCCGCAGGCTGTATGTTGGACAAGACAGCTCTAGGTGCATACACCCACACTTCATGCATACACAATCTGCCAACTCAGGCACATACACATCCAAAATTACCAGCCTAGGCACATGCACACCTATCACCAATTCAAGCTCACATACACACTATACACACCAAAAGTTAGGCAAAAATCAATTGTCAATACCCGTACACACAAACCACCCACCTGCACATACACACAGGTGAGTTCCTAATTTGGTTGGTGTGGGGTGTATGTGTGTGTTTATGGTACTTGGGATACCTAGGGTGCTTGGTGACTATGGGAGAATGAATCAAGGGTCAAAGATCTCCAGAAGGAGGGGAAGGAGGGAGATGGATGAGGGTTAAAATGAGACAGTGAAAGTGCCAGGAGTGAAAGTTGCTGGGGCCAGGATTAGAACCAGCAGACTGGAGGAGAGCTGGGGTTACTTAAGGTCAAGTGGCCCCAGGGTTACTCAAGGTCACTGGTGCAAGTGAAAAAGCTGGGTGGAGGAGACAGCCAGGAAAGAGAGAGAGGCAGACAGCTGGGAGCTTGGGGGCAGATAAGTGGTGGCAAGGGGGAAATAGTCAGGAAACAGACAAAAATCCAACTCGGGATTTCAAAATAACAGGCTTATTAAACAGACAACACACTACACAGCCCCATGAAGTTATTGGTTCCCACACACACACACCCAGGCACACACACACAGGCACTCACAATGGTAGCAGGAGAAGGAGACTCAGTGGAAGGGTTGGAGTCCACATAGGGAAGAGAAACAGAGTCCAAGTCCTTGGTTGAAGATAGGGTGGAGGTAATAGCTACCTATCCAGGCTGGAAGGGAGTCCTCAATGGCCAGTCGGGATCTTTGTCCAGCAGGTGTTGTCCAGAGGGGGGGTCGCCGCAGGGCCTCTGGGTTGATAGGTAGCATGACATGGAGCAGGTCTGGTCCAGGTGAAGATGGCATTCCCCACTGCGTCTGTCTTCACTGCCCCCTTTTATAGGGGCAGACCTTCTGTGACCCCAGTGGCAGGGGGCCTGCCCAGGCGAGGGCCAGCCCCTGGTGCACTGAGCATGTGCCTTCCAGGTCAGGACATGAAGTTTCAGGTGTCTGTAATGATGGCTTTGGTGGGATCTGCAGCAGTCTCTGTCTTTCAAATCTTGAGCCAGGGAGGGTCAATGCAGGATGATGGCTGGGTCATGGAGTTAATGGTTCGGTCATTCAGAGGGAGCTATTTTTAGACCAACTGCCATTGTCTCTCAAGCACCCTCATTCATCCCCATTCATTCAGGAACCAAGTTACATAGGAGGGGTAGGTATGAGTCACACAGTTACAACAGAGTTACAATAGGGTATGCCCAGGCAGGGGACACAAGATGGAGACTTGACTAACAAAATGGAAACCTGACATGACTTATGCTAACTTACATATGTAGGCCTAAATCATATAGTATCAGTCAAACAGTAGTATAGTACAGTAAAAATCAATATAAACATAATAATTATACAATATAAAACAGTGGATATCCATAACAGGGCACTTATTTGAAAAGAAGGAGAGAAAAAAACAAAACAAATACAACTTTCTATCAAAATAAAATGCTGATGCTTATCCTATGTCTTAGCTCACTTATACTTATCTATACAGAATAGAGATGGAGAGAAAAAGTCAGAAATGGTTGGGGAAGGGGAGGGAATGCATTTTAAAATTAAAAAAAAAAAAAAAGAAAAACTGGTGTTTTGCTACAGGTCCAGCAGACTCCAGCATCTCATGTAGCAGCATCCCTGCACTTAAAAAAGACAGTGGGGGCACTTGAACTAAAGCTCATCAAACAAGCTTTAGTTCAAGCCCTCATAGCACCATTTCTAAGCATGGAGACACTAATACAGGAGACATGGCAGCACTTTAATTAAAGTGGCTCTTGGAGTCACTCTAATTAAAGTGCTGCCCCCCCCCCCCCCCCCAACTGCCAGAGCACATGTAAAAGTGCCTGTGCCAATTTCAGCCCCTGCCCTTCAACTCCAGCCTAGGGGCAGCTGCCTGCGCCTAAGGCTGATCAGGGCTAGGTGGTCTCTAGGCTAGGCTCTCCACTAGGGGAAGGACCCTGCTGCATACAATGGAGCGGAGCACCTGCCCCGGGCCCTGCCAAGCTCTGCACCCAGCCCTTGGAGCATAGACCCCCAAGCACTGTGGGTTAAGTCATACTGGGCTGGACTGGACCAGGCCAGGCCAGGCCAGGCAGCTCAGCTCTGACCACCCCTTCCAGCCCCAGTCATGTCTGTGCTGTTCAGCACCTATTACAGCGCCCACCCCAGCCCCAGCCTACAGTCCACGCCATGCCATACCAGCACCCAAGAGACCCCAGCAGCTGCTCCACTCTAGCCCAGCCCGGCCCACTGGTGAGAAGATGGGGGTGTATCTGGGGTCACTCTGGCTCATGGGAGGGAACCTAAGCATCTGGGGTCCCCAGCCAGAAGGCATAATTACTTATTGGAGAACATTATCAGCTACAATGGCCAAAAAAAAAGCCAGTAATGTAAATTTCCCTTTTATCAGTGCTGATCCGATAGGCAACCAATATATTGGTGCAACTCTAATGTTAAGTTCCTACCCTTTAGCCATCGTAACAGTCAGTTTTAATACCAAGGGCTCAGTATCCTTCCCCTCTTAAGAACAGGCATTTTGAGGGCATATAGCCACTTCTAGTTGCTTTCGGATCACTTGAAAAGACAGAGAATAAACAAAAATGTCTAGCATCTCCCAGTAGGATCCCATATGGGAAAAATTCACCGTAGAGCATAATAGGATTTTCCCTAC
>NW_005841835.1:5150149-5164638 GCF_000455745.1 Alligator sinensis
GAATATATATTTAGAAAATTAAACCAAATGGAGTAAGAAGCCATGTATGTGTAATGTCAGAGGAAAACAAATATGTACATACATAGTGTATATGGGAATGGCAACTCAACTGCTGTATGGCTGTATGCATATCCTGTGGTACCACTTATTTTTTGTTGAAGGTCACTACCAACCTATGCCAGTGGTGTTCGACCTCTGGCCTGCAGGCTGAATCTGGCCCATGGGGCCATGTCATCTGGCCTGCAGGGCTTCCCAATGAACCCAGAAATTTGGGAACAGGGCTGCATTAGCTACTTCAGTTTCTGGTGCTCAGGGCTGGGCTGGCACACTCGATCTTCCCCATGGACTGACCCTGCATACCGACCCATGATGGATCTAGCTCACAGACTGACCCCCTCCACTGGATTTGGTCTGCAGACTGGTCCTGTGCCACTCATCCAGCCTGTGGGACTGGAAAGTTGAGCACTACTGGCCCAAGTTATCTTTTAAATTACACAATATTAGCAGTTTATACCTGCCCTATAACTAATCTCACTTGCACTTCCTCTTTTTAGGAACATTTGCCCTTGATGATTCATCAGTTTTCTTAGTGCATTCATACAAGTTTTAGTCAGCTTCTTAGCCTCATCTCTCCAATTCTGTGATGAGAAATTTGGACAGATATTAAAATTAATAAAAAGTGGTGATGGCTATTTTAAAACAAATATTTGTAAAACATTTGTAGTTGTCATCTTGGTCAATGTCAGTGCTGTATAGTCATTTTAAAAACCACTGCTAATAAATGTTATATTTGGGTTGAATTGTTGAAAGAAAAAGCAAATGTATGGAGTTTGAAATCTAGTGGCATCTTTAAAAAATGAACCTAGGAAAAAGAAACAATTAGTGCATCTATACATGCATTCAGCTGCTTTTCCAAATGCCCATTACATTTAGTAATCACATGATTTTATGTGCCACTTTAGTACGCAGTAAAATAGGCTACTGTGCATTAAAGCGCATGTGTAGATACACCCAGTGCCTCTTTAAGTAATAGTATTATAGTATTATCGGTTCCCACTTCCAAAACAGGATAATGTTACTTGTAAATCCCTGGAAAATATTGCAATTATTTTGTTGACTGGCAAAAACATTCTGAGCAGCTCTGGGATCCCAAACAATGTCAATTATGCAAGTGTGCCATCTGCTGGACTGAAAGGGAGAAGACACTTAAATAAGCCTTCCAAATGACATGATCTTTTTTATTCAGTTAAACCCAGTTGTACCTTAAAGTTAATTTCCCTGGCACATATATTTCTTTTCTTTTAAATATAAGAACATAAAAATAATAATAGGCTTGGACACTTTTCTGCATAAAGTAGCACTCTTTCCTCATTACAATTGTGCTTTTAAAAAAGGACCCACTCCACAGTACTCTCTCTGACATCCAGCAGAGTCATATACTCTACGTTTTCACACACAAAATAAAAACATAGTAAATACTATGGATATCTTTGCCACTTTGCCACTAGTGATACTACCCCTGGAACTGAGCCTTTGAAGTTGGCATGATTATAGGAATATTTTCAGAAAAGAATGCTTTATATTTCCTAGTCCATATTTAAGCCATCAGGCATTTGCTCTGCTACTAAGTCAAAATAATCTAAAATACAACTTGTTTGTCATACCCTGGAGAACCAATAGGGATACCACACTGCAGGCAAAGATTTTGAACTCAGCCTTACCAAGGTAAATCTGCAGTACCTCTCCTTTTACACCAGTATAAGTGAGATCAGAATATGTCCCATAATATATTTTTGACTCATGTGGTACTTCAGATTTTCACTGAAGGAGGAGTCACAACCATCTGTTGTGTGTGGAGCTATAATACTTTGAAGTTTGGAAGTAAAATAAATAACTGATCACATCATAACTGAGTTTAATTAGAAATACACAAGCAAGCTGAGGAAGAATTCTAATTCTGCATGGCTACAGCAAACTTTACTGATCAAACCCATCCATTGCAATCAATTTGGTACAATGACAACACCGGGCAAAAGAAGTTCTAGGTGGCTGGTGATCACTGATCATACACAGAAGACAGGCTTTTTGTAGCAGCAGTAACCTTTACAAATGATCTATTTCATGGATATTAGGAATGCACCACTGTCTTAGGAACAAGAGATAGGAAACACCTGAAAAAATATTTTAGGAGTGAGGAGGTCTGCCAGCCAGAAGGAAGGGAAATAGAACAAGGAACTGTTCTATTAAGCATTTAAGAGCTATACTACTTGTTTCTGCCAAACTTAAAAGGCCAAGTAACAAAAAAATACACAGCAATATGTTCTCGTGAGAGGAGAATCCAACACTGAGGAGCTTCAGTCACCTCTAGAGCAGAGGTAGAAGTCTCTATTTGTGAGAGATAAGGATTTGGCTACAGAGTATCTCATGGTTTTGAAAACTGGAGCCTAATATTTTAACTAGTTATGTCTTTCTGTAATATAGATGAAGTGTCTTGAGACATCAACTACTTCATATATTTAATAGACCACCATTATATTACTATTTACATTATATCCCAGGCTCTCACCTCTTCATTCAATCCACTCACCTACTCCTACTCTCCTTCCATTTCCCAGAAAAAATACAGTTTGGCAAGTCAGGGGTGTGGTAATTGGCAATTCTCTCCTTCAGAACTGCTCTCTCTGAACTTTGGAACTATCAGTCTCAGCAGTGATTGGTATGCAGATAGAGGACCAGACTCCGCTTATCTTCAGCATCTTTATTTGTAAGATGGTTGTTAAATCATTGTGGTTTATTGGTTAAAGTGACCAACATCCATTGTCTTTCATCTAATCTTTATCACTGAACACCCAGTTGACAATTTCCCTCAGTATAGAATGAAGCACAATAAAAAGGTAAAATCTCCAAGGGCAAAATGCTTCAAAAAATCTTGAAAAATCATACTTACTTTTGTTTGTAATGTGTGAAATTATTACAAGTATGTTCACTATGAGGACTATTGATGGATGACTCATAATTTAGCTAAATTCAATAAACCACATACTGTGCCCAGCCCAGTAGGTGACTTACGCATTTTGTATTTCAAGTGTCAAGTGTTTGCCAAAAACAGTATTTAAAAAAGTAGGAAAATTGTTCAAAAGAGCTTGTGAATAGGTTAGGACTACCCACAGGCAGCTCTTACTTGTGTTCTGACCACTTACATAGGATTTCATGGGACTGCTGTACTATTCAGTAACAAGAAAGAATGCTTACCACAGCAACCCTGCATCCCAAAGTACATAGGCTATTTCTCACATATAATGTACCTTCTTAAATACACATACACACACCAGTATTTAATGTGAACCTTCAAGGGCTGTGCTTTATGAAGAAAAGCCTGCACAGCAAATATTTTCCCCCACAGCTGTTTAACAATTCATGTAACAATTTTTAAAATTGCCATAACACCACATCATCAATTTGAACTTCCAAAATTAATTGTTGGATCCCCGCTCCACTCCCCCACAAAAGAAGTGGAAGGTTAATAAGCACTGAGGTAAGAGAGAGTGCAGAATGTCAGAGGAACATGTTTTCAAGCACTGTGTGCTGCAAGACTGCTGAGAAAAAAACCTGTATCGTTGAATAATACAACTGTATTAATTTAAATGGGAGTATGCAACATGAGGAAAGGTGACAGAATCAGGCCCATAAGAAGGAGAAAGCCAAAGGGGTGAAAGGTGCTGCATATGTGTCCAATTATTTTTAGTTTAGTATAATTTGTTTTTTAGGTAACCACCTACCCAGTTGACATGCAGTTCAGACATCTTGAATAGTCAGGGTAATCCTGCCTTGAGCAAAGGGCTAGACTGCATGACCTTCTGAGGTCCCTTCCAGCCCTACTTTTCTTTGAACCTATGATCCTATGAATATATTTTTTTGGTTTTGAAAAGACACTTCTCTGTCACAGAGTGATTTGATCTGGAAGTGAGGAAAATGTTCATACCATAATGCATTTTGGAGGATCGGGAAATATATTCCATAATACTATCCCCAAACCTGAACAGAAGGCTGTTTTCCCATACATAAATTAAATCTATGTATCTATAGCTAGTGAGTTGCCAATTCAGTAAATAAAATACAAAATAAGTCCAGACACCATAACAATAAGCTTAGTATAAAGAAAGGACATAATAATTCACCTTTTAAGCCAAGAGTTCACACTGACTGTAGTAGAAAAGGTATGAAACTAGTCTGTCATTATTATTCACACCCTGTACTCCATAAATAATTTCAGTAAAGTACAAATATGAGGTGTCAGAATCTAAATTTCAACCCTCTTTTTTAAGGTTTACATGTTCCAAAAAAGTTTTTGGAGATTCATTGCACCTCAGATGATAAAATAAGCAGATCTCCTGTTCCCCACCCTTTTTTGAGTTTGGTTCCCTTTGGGCATTAGCACCTGCTGAGATTAAGCAAACACAGCCCTATCTAAGGATGAATGACCACAAAGAACAGGACTTACTGGCTAGGAAAATGCTATGTTGGTGAGCCAGACAATACACAACTTTCATACTTGCAGATGTCATGAAAAAACATATCAAGGAATTCAAATCCATTATTTATATTCTTAATATTTGTGAGGGTTTCTATAACAGGTATTTTTATTGCTGCATCTATTACATCTGTCTCGGTGAACTGTCCAGTGAATCTATTTAAAAAGGAGACTAGGCGTAAAGTGATAATAAAGATAGAATCAAATGCTGTCTGGGTCACTTTTGCAGGTGGGTGATGGGGACAAATTTCTAGGCCAAGGTATTCAAGTTTTGTCATAGTGTTGGCTAGTCCTTGATCACCATCATAAGCACTACTTTGCTCTTGTCTGGAATCATACAATATCTTCACAAACACTATAGCAACCACTTTCATGGGAAAGAAATGTTAGAAAAGCATTTTATTATATTTCAGCAGTCTTTTAATGAAATCCAGCATCTAGAAAAAAAATCAGAAGGGCCAGAATCATAGTATTACCTAGTTCTCCTTCACAATGTGCAAGTGCCTTGTATAGCATCAATGATCTCTAGATCAGAATGCCAGAATCGCTGGTTTAGGTTACATGTTTCATGAAATAACTACATTGATATATTCCTATTGCATATAATACTTGAAGGAAACATCAAATTGTAAGCAAACAAAAAAATTCACAATTCACTAGTAATACGTATATACTAAATTGCTCCAAACCGGAAGTACGTGCATAATAAATTGTTGTAAATGTTAAACTATGCACGCAAATAACACGGCAGATGTACACCTGTTTTACTGGTTCTGTGGTATTTATAATATCAACATTAGTAACAAATGGCCACAATATTGTTTTCTTATCTGTGCACCATGTTAGAAATGCTATTTAATGTCAGACTCAATATTTATCAAGAGCATTTGATTTAATAATATCCAGTACAACAGTACTCCTAGGTTTCCATTAGTTTGATTGAATGTTATATCTGTCTAAACAAACCAAGCATTAGGCACTTCAGTGAAAGTCACTTGTAATAGAGAAAAATATAATGTATGAATATTTCATTAGTAGATGAATACCCATCAAAACTTTACTTGAAATGCTTGAAAGCACCTACTAAATATGCTGCCAGTTACTTCATAAAGCAGATATCTCTGCCATATCTCTGCTGTTGAAATAGGAAAAATGTATTAGTTGGATCATTTAACATACTAAAACAATTATGTCATAATTATAAGGAACATAATTATATGTTCTTGATGTCTTTAATTGTGTCAGCCTTACTAATTAACATTAGAAACTTAATCAAAACAAATTAAACTTTAAAGTTTAAGGAACAAGTTGAAGATCAGATTTTACAAGTCAAACAATTATAACTTGGAACTGAGGCTAGGCAAATTGTTCACATGCACATACTCTCTTGCTTTCTCTCTCTGTAGCCAAAAGACCTGCTCTAACATAAAGTCACAAAAGGCTTCATCCACAACCTAATGAAATCCATGGAAAAATTCTTAATAAACTTTAACGTTCTTTGGATGAAATCCCCCCCTCCAAAAAAAGAAGAGGGAAATTCCAAGCTACATCTCAAACTGTTTTTGATTCACTCCATTTACGTGTGCATTACAACACTAATTAGTTCAGATTTCACATCTCTTTGGAGTTATCTGTAACAGATAAAAAACAATACTTTGAGGAAAAATTTCAATCTTCTCTTAGAAAGTCCTTGTATTTCTCAGGTTGAAATGAGAGTCCTACAAAGAAGGTGTAAAGGATTTCCTATATAAATATTTTTCCACAGGTGTAAAGAGCTCATTGAGCACCCAGGGCAGGCGACAGAGGGGCAGGTATGAGGGTGTGCTAACCATTGTAGAGCAGGGAACAGGAAGGGATGGCGTGTGGATGATGGGAAAAGAGGCAGCAGCTCTGGCAGCAGCAGCCCCATGGCTGGGCTCCCAAGTAGCCGATCCTGGTGCCCCATTGCCCCTTCTCCCAGCCCCCCACTCTCACTCCAGCTACATATGTAATGGGAGCAGGGCTGTACCTGCTCTGGCAAAGGCTCCCTAGGGAAGGGAGGAGCACCATTCCATGTGCCCCATTCACACACACCCCACCACCACCCCCCACTCCCAGATACACTGCTTGATGTTGTGTTTCCCCTGCCATAGCACAGATTCCCAGGAGCAGGGATTCTGGCACCCCCTCATAGTCAGCGCTGGAGGCTGATGCCCTACTAGCCCCACCATATTTTTCAGTGAAAAATGCAGGCTCTGGAAAACTGCAGTTTAATTTTCCTAGGGCAGGAAAATATCAATTTTGCTGAAACTTTTCAATTATTTATTTTAATTTATTCTGGGGGCAGGTCAACACAAACTATTTTGGTTTAATTAAATAAATTAAAATATATTTTATCTCATTTCAGTTAAAGATTAACTTTCCTGTGCTGCTGCAGTGCTTTAAGGGACCTACAATTCAATTGATTTCTGATTCCACTCTGTTGGAAAATGGACTGGACTGCATTTCGAGAATTTTCTGAAACCAGAAAAAGAGATAACTGAAGATCCTAAAAAATATATAAAGGACTTCACTACGCTTAGCCAATGCAATGTCTCTGGTACTACTGCCATAACTACTAATAACACAGTACAGATCTACACAAAATTGTACATTCAAAAGCATATCAGCAACTGAAAAAGGATGTAGAGCAATGGTGTCCAAGTCATTTGCCGCCACAGGCCAGATTTGGACTGTGAGGCTTCTAGTGGGATGGATGACCCAGCTCTGGCAGCAGGGCAGCAGCTTGTTGGCATGGGCGGGGGAGCTGCTGCATTGGTGTGCCTCTGGAACCATCCATCCCCTGGTCATCCACTGCCACCAATTTTATAGTCACCAATGGCAACCCAAGACCTCAATTTTAGTGATAGACAAAGGGGTGGAGAAGTGAGTGGCACCAGTGTTCATCCACTGGGTTCCAGAGCTGTACCAACACAGCTCTGGAAGCCATGCTGACAACCCTTGTGGCCTCCAGTTTAATTACTCATGGATTGCATGAGGCCTACAGGTCACCAGTTGGACAGCACTGATTATAAAGCATTGACTTTTGCTTTATTAGAGGAAAGTAAACATAACATTTTATGTATTAAATATTAAAATATCATTGTCATTTCCCTTGTTGGACATCTTCACTTTCTTTTTCTAAGCCAGTAGTTCTTAACCTTTTTAGACTCAAGGCACCCTTTGATATACTGGGAGCACCCCTTGGAAAATGCTGGCTCTTAGTTTTCACTTGATTTTGACTACAGAAAAATAGTACAGTAATTCCTTTGTTGCAAATAACTCAGAAAGACCACAACAGGTCCAAATATTTTTAACACTGTTAATTCCTATGTGAAATCTTTGGGTTTATCTTGTGAATCAAGTTCATACACCTAACAGTGCTAACATTGTGTGGCACCCCATGGCATCCCTACAGAATCTCAACACACTCCAAGGACCCCAGAAAGGATCTCAAGGCACCTGGTTGAGAATCACTGCTCTAAGTCAAGATGCTTGGTTGTACTATTAGAACATGCAATATGGTTCCTCCCTCAGATTTTGTCACATTAATTCCTTATTATATTTCCTTTTTTCTCTTTTCTTTTGTCAATTGATAGTCTAATTTTCATAAAAAATCTGTAAACATTTATTACATTTCCAGATAATCAATTTACTGTAAACTGTTTTTTTTGTTTTCTGACTTGTGCTCAATTGTACATAAACATAGATGATTTTTAAAAGTACTAAGTGAAAGAATATATTAGCTGAATCTAAACGTTCTTTCTCCAACAGAAAACATGCCTTTGTGACCCCAACACACATTTTATCAGGGTCTGGAATGTCAATATTAAGACAAAATGGTAGTACATAAATAAATAAATACAAGAACCATTTCACTTTAAGTGATTACTGTGCAGCTGATTACAATTGGGGAACAGACATACAGAGGCAAAATGCTAGCAGCAGCAATTGTAGTGAATTAACTGGGGTGCTTTTGGCATGTTCTTAAGAAACAGAATGACTCATGGTATGAGTTGTAGTGGTGTGAAAACTTGTGTTCCCTTTCCTCAGCACATAGAAAAGCAATCTACCTGATATTCCGAAAAGTAGTAAGCAATCGGATGTTTAGTTGCGTATTGCCTGATAAAAAATGAAGAACAGGGAGATAACACAGAAGCAAGGAAAAGACTCAAACTTATCTTTAGCATATGTCAGTATATTACTGAGAAATATATTTATTTCTCTGAAGTTTTGTTGTAAAATTGGGCTTTTCCCTAATAAAAAAAAGAGTGCTACCTATTTTTGTGGAATTATTATTGCACTGAGATTAATGATAATTCACTAAATGCTATTAAAAGAAAACAGACATGATTCATAATTTACTGACTTGAAAAAGAAACTGGGAAAGGTGCATAAAGGCAATTCTGAATTCCATGAGTGACTTAAACTGAGATTCAGTTAAAAGTTCTAAAAAATCTTCTCAGCCATGTGCTAACTTGTGTTAAATGGAAACTCAGCCAACACAAACCTCTGTAGAAGGTCCTATTATAATCACTCAAAGGATTGAATGATTTATTCCCATGTTCTCACAACCATTTGCTGCAATAACTACAGTGGCTTAGATATGTCTCCCTGATATTTTTGCCTTGTACCTCGTTAAGAAACACCTAGAGGACTTTGGCTACACAAAACTCAATAGATCACACTTAAGGAGGTATACAGGAGATTTCCAAAGCCACCAATGGCAAGCAGGTACCCAAATCTTATTTCTGCCTTTGAAAATCTCTCTGAATTAATTGCTCTTGTAATATTAAGTGGGTCTTTTGTCAGTGAGCTTCCTTAGCTTCCACAAAAGATTATGTCAACATCACAAAGCCTCCACAGGTGCTGTTTCCCCCAGGTCTTTCCCCACATGGGTGACAGCACTCTTCTAGAGAAGGAGTGGAGAAACCAAGTTCCTCCTCCTCTACCACTTCTACTCCTAATGGCAGCTCCTTTTGTCTCCTACTGCTTCCCACTCAAAAGCATCTTTTCCCCTCATTCCAGTAGCTATTAATTTCCAAGCTTGCTGGTTCTTACAGCTTCAGTAGTAAGTGAAATAGTATGAACTAATTACTTCATAGAGTAACCTGACTGTGGGACAACTGTGAATCCAATGTAATTAAACCAGTCCTTTAAAAAGTGGGCATGCAAGGAGAGAAACATACACTCCAAGACCTTGAAGAAAATTATCATAGCCCCCCTCCATTGATCAGAAGTCCAACAAAATAGACAAGAGGCATATTGCATGTTAACAACCAATTTGTTTAATATTTTAAATATGCAATTAAGCAGAATAAATACAGCAAATATGAATCTAGCAGGCAGAATTACCTTCATTGGCCTTGTAAACTAATGTGTTAAGTACTTGTGCCACTTCAGTCTTCACCATTCATACAATGCAACTGTACTTTTCTCGTTTTCTGCAAGGTTTTAAACACCCTATCATTATATATTGCAGAACCTGAAATGAAAGTCAGGTATTTTGAAACATTTAGGCCAAAGTTCAGTCAGAAAAGGGGATCCCCTCAGGAATAAACCTGCTTTTACTCACAAATTATTTTTTTTAACCTTAGTAGAATTTCCTGATTACCACCCATTCACAACATGTAACAATCTGACAGAAATCAAGAATATGATTTATTACACTGGGATGGTGACAAAATGGAGTGTCTTTTCTCCTAATTGCTATTCAGATCAGAAAACAAAAAGAATGAAATATTAAATTAGCCAAGAGGCAGGAGCATCCCAGTCCAATGGCCAAGATAATCAACTTTGAAAATTAGCTGTTAAACATCCACAGTAGCTAATTTTCATAATTTGCATGAAAGACAATGCCCTATTGAAATGAATGGGATGACCGTACTAGTTCTGATTAAATGCATGGTATAAAGGTCTTTTTAGTTCATTGGTGAGCAGTAACTGATAGTGCTGTGTAAAACACAATAGGAGAGTAACTAAAACTATAGTAGCACCACAAAACTAGATTCCTGCACTTTAATCACCATGTTAATGTGATTGAAACTCAGCCAGCTATACTACTGCTGCAAAGGTTTGAAAACACAAATGTCAAGGCTCCCTATCCTCACTACCTTGCCCTCAGCTTCATACATATCCCTGCCAACACAGAGCACTAGTAACACTAGGGAGTAAAAAGCCTTTGTCACTATGATTTATTATATTTATTACAATAGAGATTGAAACCTTTTGAGCTAGGCACTGTATAAGGGTATACAGTAAGACACAGTAAGAAGAAGGAAAATCAGAGAAAAACAGAACTGGAAGGGACCTCAGGAGATCACATAGTAAATAGGATCAACTCTGTTTCCCAGACAAATGTTTATCTAACCTGAACTTAAAAACTTCCAGTGACAGAGACTCCACAACTTAGTTGGATTCAGCAAAAATCGATCACCATTATCTCTATAACAGCTCCTTTTATAGTTGAGGACTGTTGCCAAATTCCCTCCTCAGCTTTCTCTTCTCCAGTTTCAATAAACCCAGTTCTTTCAATGTGTCCTCATATATCCTGTCTGTTGCTCTACTTCGGATTCTCTCCTATTTGTCTACTTCTTAAAGTGTGATCCCCAAAACTTGCCACAGTATCCTGGTGAGACCTCACTAGTCCTGAATAGCGGAAGAATCACTTGCTGGGATTTGCACACAATGGCCATGTCTACACATGCATATTTACTGCACAGTAACCAAAATTACTGTGCAGTACGGGTGCATGTCTACGCATGCATGCCTGTACTGCACAGTAAATATAGTGACTTACGCCGACTTGATCATAAATTTGATACCTGCATCACGCAGGTATCAAATTGATACCCGATTAGTTACTGCGCAGTAACATACATATAGACGCCTTCCTGCGCCGTAACACTGTGTGTGTGGACTGACTTGGGACTAGCTTTAGTCTCAGATCAGTCCACACACAGCGTTATTGTGCTTTAGTGTCTGCACATGTAGATGCTGGCCTATTCTCACTTACTGTGCAATAACTTTCTGTGCACTAAATTTAAATTGGCGCAAATGCACATGTAGATACGCCCAAGACTCCTCATCTGAGTGGACCACTAGCTACTTTTTTCTTGCAATTCTGTTGTTATTGTTGTTGCCTCATATTCAGGTTGTGATTCAGGACAACCCTCATGTCCTTTTCTGTAGTACTGCAGCCTATCCAGTCATTCTCCATTTTGTATTTGTGAATCTGATCGTTCCTTCCTAAATGTGATGCTTTTCACTACACCTTAATAAATTTCATCCTACTTGTTTCAGACCATTTTTCCAAATTAATTGAATCATTTTGAATCCTAATCCTGTTCTCCTAAGCCCCGATCCCTACCCAGGCTGGCGTTCTCTGATAATGTGTACACTCAATTCACTCATCCAGGTCATTAATTAAGATACTGAACAGTACTGGACCCATGACAGACCTCCAAAGAACTCCACTTGATAACTCCTCCTAGTTTGACACTGAGCCATTGATCACCACTCTTTGACTACTATTATCCAACAAGTTATGCACTCACTTAATAGTTATAATAATTTAATCTAGACCATATTTCCTTAGGTAATTTTCGAAGTTTTGTGCAAGACAGTATCAAAAGCCTTACTGAAGTCAGAGTTTATCACATCCCCTTCTCCCCTATCTTGATCACTCTTCACCTTGTCATAAAAGGAAATTAGGTTGATTAGACATGGTTTACTCTTGATAAATCTATGTTGACCATTACTAGCTTGTTATCTTCTAGGTGCTTACAATTTATTTGATTCATTTTGCATTCCATAGGCTACATACTCATATTCTAATAATCTGGGAGAACTCTTCCAGGTTTGTTTTCCCAGTAGAAAAATTTACCTGGAGACACCTGAACACACATCTGAATGCTGCACATCTGAAGAGCAGAGAGCTTACAATGTTGATGCTACACAGCCAAGGAGCTCCTCTGCACACCTCAGCCTAATCTGTAGGTGCCTTCAGTCTGTCCAGAGAGAGAATGGCAGTAGTACACAGGGCAGCTCTGATTGGCTGACCCAGAGTGCCTGCGTCTCCCTCAGGCACAGGAGATTGTGAAGGGAATGTGTTTTGTTCACTGTTTGGCCCGGATTGGCATGGTGGAGTCCATTGAGTCATGAACGGTGCATGCCCCTGATGGCTGGGGGGGCATGGCAGCAGCGGGAGTGTGGTGGCGGTGGTGGGAGCAGCAGGAGCACGGCAGCAGTAAGCAGAGGAGTTCCTACAGCCACTGCTGGTGCTGTCAGCAGTGGGTGGAGGGGGGGCAGTGAGCATCGACCAAGGGTTGGCGACCACCCGCAGCTGCCACGGGCAGCATCAGCAGTGGCCAGTGGGAACTGTGGACCTCCCGCAGACACCACCGGTTGTGTTGGTGGTGGGGTGGTGAGTGGCAACCACCCACAGGCACCACCAACGGTGTTGGTGGTGCCTTTTTGCAGGGGGTGCACCGCCACACTCGGGGGGTACACATACACCTGCATGCACCCCCCTAAGCATCGCCCTGCATTGAGTAACAAATTGTCTTCCAAGGGATAGGGGGAAACAAAGCACCCTGAGATGCTAGAGGACTATGTTGTGGCTTCTCTCAGAAGAGAATGTGTACAGACAGTTACTCTCCCAAGAGAAACTCTCCTGGGAGCAATTTAACCCTAGTTGTTCCCATGTTCTTTTTCTCTTTAATTATAAGAATAACTAGTCTGTAAATCACAGGGTCCTCCTATTCTTAAAGATGGGCACTATATTTATCCTTTTCCAGTCTTTTAGGACCTCACTTTATTTTCATGAGTTCTCAAAGATTATAATCTTTGAAAAATCTCTACAATTACTTCAACTAGTTCTCTGAGTACCCTAGAATGAGCCTCATCAGGTCATGCTGATTTGAAAACATCCAGTTTATGTATGTAGTCTCTAACTTGTTCTTTCCCTTATCTGAATTACTTATTATTATCTGATACATCACAAATGAATTATTCTTACCTGTGAAATCAAGGCCCTTTTGTCACAAGCCTTCCAAATCATCTAGTCAGCAGTGCTTCCTACAGTTACCCAGAGAGCTCCAAACTGCCTGGCAGTTCCCTTAGTGCCAAGAGTCAGTACTTGAAGAAAGTACTGTTACTCAGAGAAAGTTAGTCCAATCTCCAGGTGCACAAAACATATTTTTAAATTGTATTTACTTATTTTAAAGAACAAAATCTTACCATCAAGACCTATTGAAGGAGGTTACCCACTGAAACAGTGACAGCTGAGATAGTACCTGAGCCCTGAAAGTGATGACTGGAGATCTGGGGCTAATGTTTACAAAAGCAGAGCAGCTGAATGGTCTGCTTAAGATGGCCTTTGCCATCAAAGGAGTGACACAACAGGAGCTATAGATGCTATTCTTTCCCCAAAAGCAGAGGCAACAGGGGAAAGTAGGGACTGGAGAAAACAGCACGTTTCAAAGAAGTCCAAGTTCTGGCAGTAATGGGTAAGTGTATGCACCGAAAGAGGGCCAAGTTCCTGTCCATACCCATAGCTTGTAATAGAAATGTTCAGTTCAACAGGACCATAATATGAGTTCTGGGTACTAGTATAATTGTGATACACCAGAACAGAAGTATCCTGATGACATTATTAATTTATCATACCTCCAAATGCATTGTTTCTTCCCCCTTTGAGTCTCTGCTGTGTATCATGGGAAATGAAGTCAGGGCTATCTGACTCATAAAGGAGAATGGAGGCATGAAACATCTGAACTACAATTCCTATGATACATTAGCATTTTTAGATCAGAATGTTTCATTTTTCTACAGAAAAGCAAAAATGGGACTATTTGAGGGTATTGAATTTTTTGACAAAAATAAAAGAGATCCAAAGAAAGCAACAATCTGTTATTTTGTGTAAAAACTGAATTTTCAT
>NW_005841835.1:5164648-5168462 GCF_000455745.1 Alligator sinensis
TTCAATTAAAACATTTAGACCAGCTTTACTTATGATGCTAACTCCCATTTAGTGAGAGTTAGGGGGTTTCTTCCCTTTTTTATTTAAAAAAGCAATCAGCCTGCATTTTTTATTTTTACCCATCATTTATTTTAGGTTTCCTCACTCTTTTCATCCTTCTTGTGCCTTCTGCATTGTTCCTCTTTAGATTTAAGCTGTAAAATCCAATTTCTGATATGTGGCTGTTTGTTAATAGAAACACAGTGGCCTAAAGTACACTTCATAGACCTTTTGACTCCACAGCAGAAATAGTTTCATAGTTTCATAGTTGGTAGGATTGGAAGGAACCTGAGCAGATCATCAAGTCCAACCCCCTGCCACGGGCAGGAAAGAATGCTGGGGTCAAACGACCCCGGCTAGGTGATTGTCTAGCCTCCTTTTGAAGACCCCCAGAGTAGGGGCAAGCACCACTTCCCTTGGAAGTTGGTTCCAGCTCCTAGCCGCCCTGACTATGAAGTAGCACCTCCTGATATCTAGCCTGAATCTACTCTCAGTCAACTTATGGTCATTATTCCTTGTTACTCCCGGTACTGCTCAGGGGAACAGGGATTCTCCCATTGCCGGCTGGTCCCCCTTGGCCATTTATAGATGGCCACCAGATCCCCTCTCAGCCTTCTCTTGTGGAGGCTGAACAGGTTCAGGTCCCGTAGCCTCCCCTCATAGGGCCTGTCTTGCTGCTCCCTGATCATGCGAGTGGCCCTCCTCTGGACCCTCTCCATATTGTCCACATCCCTCCTGAAGTGCGGCACCCAGAACTGGATGCAGTACTCCAACTGCGGCCTGACCAGTGTCACATAGAGGGGGAGGATCACCTTCTTGGACCTGCTCGTGATGCATCTGTGGATGCATGACAAGGTACGGTTAGCTTTCCTGACTGCGTCCTCACATTGGTGGCCCATGTTCACCTTGGAATCAATAATGACTCCAAGATCCTTTTCTGCCTCTGTGCTGATGAGAAGGGAGTTCCCCACCCTGTACGTATGCTGCTGGTTCTTCCTCCCCAGGTGTAATACCTTTCACTTATTAGTGTTGAAACCCATCCTGTTCTCATCTGCCCACCCCTGTAACCTGTCCAGATCTAGTTGCAGCCTGTCCCTTTCCTCTAGCGTGCCCACTTCTCCCCACATCTTAGTGTCATCTGTGAATTTGAACAAGGTACTTTTTACCCCCTCGTCCAAGTCGCTGATGAGGATGTTGAACAGCGCGGGCCCAAGGACCGAGCCCTGTGGAACCCCACCGCCCACATCCCTCCAGGTCGAAAATGACCTATCCACCACTCTCTGGGTGTGGCCCTCCAGCCAGTTAGCAACCCATTTGACTGTGTAGGTGTCGATGCCACAGTCCCCTAGTTTTTTAATGAGAATGGGGTGAGAGACAGTGTCAAAGGCCTTCCTGAAGTCCAGAAAGGCTACGTCCACTGCTACCCCTGCGTTTAAGGATTTTGTGACCTGGTCGTGAAGGCCACCAGGTTGGTCTGACAGGACCTGCCTTTAATGAACCCATGTTGGTTGCCCCTAAGCATAATCTCCCCTGCTGGCCCCTCGTGGACATGCGCCAGGATAATTCTCTCAAAAAGCTTACCCAGGACTGAGGTAAGACTAACAGGCCTATAGTTTCCTGGGTCCTCCTTCCTCCCTTTTTTGAAAATGGAGACCACATTGGCCCTTTTCCAGTCCTCTGGCACCTTGCCAGCGCACCATGAGTGCTCGTAAAACCATGCCAGGGGTCCTGCAACGACCTCTCCTAATTCCCTCAGCACTCTGGGGTGGAGATCATCAGGACCTGTTGATTTAAATACATCTAGTCCCACCAGAAGTTCCCTGACTAGGTCCTCACTGACCCCGGGCCTGGATGCGCCTTCCCTGGGTCTGTCCAGGATCCCGGTGGGGAGGAATAACCTGGTCCCTGCTTAGAAAAATGGAGGCAAAAAATTGTTAAAGAGATTTGCTTTGTTGTCTGGTGTGACCACCAGATTTCCTAGTGTGTCCTGCAGAGGCCCCACATTGCCCGGTACCTTCTTTTTACCCCTATGTATTTAAAAAAAGGACTTCTTGTTATCTTTGATCTGGGTTGCTAGTCCCAGTTCCATCTCTGCTTTAGCCTTCCTAACAGCCCCCGTACAATCTCAAGCCAAGGAGGTATAATCCTCCTTGGTGATAGCCCCTCCCTTCCATTGGGTGTGTGCCTCCTTTTTAGCTTTGAGACATTCCTGGATGCTTTTGGTGAGCTATGGGGGCTTTTGAGCACTCTTGCCCCCTTTGATCTGCATTGGGATTGTTACCTTTTGGGCTTGGAGGATCGTCTCCTTAAGGAACAACCACTCTTCCTGGACTCCCAACTCCCCTCCCCTCCGGGACCTCAGTCCCTCCCTGACTAGTCTCCTTACCTCATTGAAATCAGCCCTCCTGACATCCAGGGCTGCTGCCTTGCCGCATGCCTTTGACACCCTGCACTGGATGGTGAATTCCAATAGGTGATGATCGCTATCGCCCAGGTGGTCAAGAACCTGCAGTGCACTCACCAGGTCATTGCCCTTGGCCAGGACCAGGTCCAACAAAACATTTCCCCTGGTGGGACTGTGCACCTCCTGGGTTAGATGGAGGTCCTGTAACTTGGCTAGGAACCTACATGAGCAGTCAGACCTGGCTGACCACTCTTCCTAGCAGATGTCTGGATAGTTTAGGTCACCCATGATGACCACGTCCCTTGACTTAGCTGCCTCCGCGAGCTGATCTGAGAATTCCCGGTCCAGCTCTTCCCCCTGGTTGGGTGGCCTGTAGTAGACCCCCACCATTAAGTCCCTTTCCCCCCAACCCCCTTGTATTCTGACCCAGAGCACTTCAGTCTGCCCCTCCTCTGACCCAGTGCTGTTTGTTGAGGATGTGTATTGCTCTTTGATGTAGAGCGCCACACCCCTACCTTTCCTCCCTGTTCTATCCCTCCTGTACAGCCTATAGCTCTTGATGTTTACTGCCCAGTCATGCTTTGGATCCCACTAAGTTTCAGTGAGCCCCATTATGTCTGGGTTTGTGTTAGCTAGCAGGAGGGCAAATTCCTCCTGCTTGTTCCCCATACTATGAGCATTAGTGTAGAGGCATTAAAGGCCCCCTGAAGGTGTATACACCAACCCCCTAATCCCAGGACTATCCAGGCCCCTGTCGCTTATGTGCAGGCCGGGAGCGGTCCGAGGCTTTCAGGGGCGCGCAGCGGGCTGTGGCCAGCAGCCCTGGCACGTGGGTCGGGGAATTCAGCACGGCGGACTAGAATTAGGCACGGACGCGTAGAGGTTGATTAAAGATTATTTTACTTACACCGTAGATGGTCGCGGTGCAGGCAGGAAAACTTGCTTGCGTTGCAGTTACAGATAGAAAAGAAGAAGAGCGGACAAGCGCGACCAGAGTTCTAACCGCGAACTCTGGTCCAAGGCCGGCTGAGAGCTCTAGAACCGCAAGCCCGTCGAATCAACCGGATGAAATAACCCGAGAAGAGCTCTGGATACCATAATGAGAGTCCGAAAGGTTACTCTCCACGAAAGCGCGCAGGGAAGGGTACGTCGAGGGATCAGGCGGCGACGGGGAGGGGCTAGAGGTTGATCAGGCCCCTATATCCTTCTTAAGGCACACGCTGGGTTCGTTAAGCTCCACAGCGCGCTTAGAGTTCTTCACGAGATGTGAAGTCCTCCTTCTCCTCCTCCACGAGATGGCTGTGGAGTCCTCCTCCTCCAACTTGGGCGGAAATTGCTCAAGCCTCTTATACGGCTAACAAGCCAATCACT